>NC_079154.1:97705610-97910610 GCF_947563725.1 Argiope bruennichi | reverse complement strand
AATGAAATCAAAAAATATACTTTTCATATCAGAGACACATTTTTGCTGTGCATAGCATTTTAAAATTAAAAATAAATATACACACACATAAATAAATATACTACAGAAAATTTCAATATATTAAAAATGTTGTATTTTAAGCTAGAATAAGGAAATAATTGCTTAATATTATATAAAAAATAATTTATTATACTTGAAAAGAGCTATTAAATGCTTTTAATAAATATTTTCGTCTTGAAGGTTTTTTCTTATAATGGTTAAACTGGGATACTGCGACGTCTGAATATCATTAGCATGTATTTCAATAATGCAAATATGTCACACATAATGCATTTTGAATAAATTATTATTGAATTCATTAAAATTGTAATCTAATGACATGGTTTAAGAAGATTTAAGTAATTATTTTCATGATTCTTTATTCTAAAGTATAAAAAGTTCTGTTAGTATTACGATTAAAAAATAATGTTACGCTTAAAAAGATTTGAATTAATTCTGGTATAAAACTTCCTACATAATTAACGTCAGAATAATATGAGCTTATTGCAAAATTTAATAGCTAAATGGTAACTGATTTCAGTTGTTTATATGCATTTTAAACTTGTATTATTTTTGATTTTATTTTCATATTTTATTTAATTATGTGTGTAATGTGCTTTCATTCATGCTTGTGTAATTCAGGCGCGCCCTGGCTATCAGAATAATCGAAGTATTAAATTCATTAATCTGAATTTAATGAAATCTAAACCTGAAATTTAATGTCAAGTTTAGATTTAAAATTAAAAAAATTATTGCATTATCTATTCAAGTATTTATTTGAACCCGTAGAGTTTTTAAATCCAAAAGTTTTATTCAAACAATTTTTCATTATTTAAGATTTAAAATAATTTTTAAAAATAAGTTTTATTTTAAGATCTCATTGCTTTATTTTAGATATAAATATTAATCTTGAGGAGCAGACTAATTATAAAAAATAAAACTTTAATGCAATGTCATAAACATTTTTTTTTTAAGTTGACGTTTTTTAAAAGTTTTGAGAAATCAGATGGGATATTAATTGATTTGTATTTATTGTTCCATTCAGCTTTCTAATAACTAAATTCAAGTCTAAGTAAAAAAAAATCATTTTGGCAAGCTGAAAGCCAAATACAGGATTACTTTACATCTGAGCTACTGTTTGGCAACATAAATTGTTCATATTAGAAACAGTCGAAATCAGGGTTTGAAAGTCACTTTTCAGCCCCTAACTTCTAAGATATTACAGTTATTGAAAACAAACTTTAAATACAAAAGCTGTTCGTCTTAATGATGCGCTAATTTGGCTAATTGGATTTAATTTTTAATCTTCAATAATAAGAAAGTTATAGCGAAGGGAAAATTTTAACCCCCACCATTTCCAACTCATTTCAGCTAGATACATCACTTACAAACTCTTCCGAGATATTTACATTTCTAACAACATATTCCAAACCAGTTAAAATCCAAATAATAATAATTACTCTAGTTATCCTTTTCACAAGATAACACACACACACACACACACACATATATATATATATATATATATATATATATATATATATATATATATATATATATATATATATATATATATATATATATATAAAGGAAGGTTTGGGGCCATGATAAGTGAAAAAACTGAAGAAATCTTGCCACGAAAGCCATTGCAATAGATAGAATCTGCCTAAAAAATTAATAATAATACCAGGATTTTCATATAGTTCACTGATCTTTTAGCCCTTTAGATGTTGATGCCAAATGTTATTTTTATTTATCAGGTATTTTTCTTCATTTATTGTTATAATCCTATCCAATTTGTGGTTAAGATTCATATAAATGTTATTTAATAAACATTGCTGATATCACCTGATACGTAATTACTTTAATTTAACTGTAATTCAGTTCTATAACAAATTATGTAAGTCTCTTCAATGCGGAATTCTTAAAAATAAAGAAACATAACGAAATAGACGACTATAAAAGCTGTAATAAACAAATAAATTCTATCACACTTGGTTCCTATTATCTATTTTTAAAAACTAAACAAAAATTTTGTTCTTTTTTTTACCTAGAGATTAATGGTTATTTTTTTATTTTTTATAGAAATAATAGCTTTTTTAATTTCCAATTTAAAAAAGGATCTAGTTGAATCTTGGGAATCGTAGTGGTTGTTGTTACGGGGTATGAAGATTTGTAGAATCCCATTTCTCAGAATCATACAAGTAAAAATGCTCTCCGTCTGTCTATAAGATATGCAGTGACCACTACTCATACACTTTCGTTCAGAAAACGCAAGAGAAAAAAAATCAAGAATAATTTTTTGTATCCAGTTGTTGCACGCAACAGATACTTTTAGGGTACAACTTCGAATTTTTGTCTAAAAGCATGCCCATTATTACCCTCAGAATTTCCAGTGTTCGTGTTATCGAGCGGTCAATTACAGTGATATTTGAAGAACTTGCAGATGCGTCAGCTGCTGCAATTGCAAATTCCTCCACGATTGCTGGTTCCGTTTTTTTTCCGGTGCAACATAAAGTGAACCAGTTTCTTCAAACTTTGGCATCGTGTTTGCAACTGCATTTACGGACATGAGTCTTTATTTTTACCGGGTATCACGGTGTGCTTTTGAAGCATTGCTTGCATTCTTATAAAAAAGTTTCACGGGGAATGCGCATTCTTTCTTAGTCAGTGGTATGTTCACAGCGGGAGGATGATTTCTTTGTACTATATGTGTCACTTTTATAGAAATTTAATGTTCTACTTACTAGCTTACGCTCTTAAGTAGCATGGCGCCATCTATTGGCAATATATCAAACTGTTTTTTTTCCCTCATGGCCTTATGATTTAAGTATCAAATATATCAAGTTTTACTCGAATCTGTTCGACAGAAATTGAGCTACAAGACTTTGAAGATTGCGAATTTAGTTTTAATCGCCCTATATTATATGATATAAATTAATATTTAAACAATTTTATTATTTTTAGTGGAAATTCTCTGAATAAAGAAAATCTCACTTCCCAATTAGTTTAACTCAGACTGAATGATCTGAAATGGGAAGGATAAAAAAAAAGGATAAAAAGTTTCAAGAGTAAGCTGGAAAAAAGAAACATATAATCAATTCTTAAGATAAAAATGCAAAGAAAAAAGTAAGGTACTAATGAGTGGAGAGAAAGAACACGGAAATAGGAAAGTGTGTTACGAGAATCAGCTCAGAAAGAAAAACACAAAATTTCTACAAAAATAGACGGATTTTTTAGTATAAGAATTTTCTTAAAATTGACCAAAATTAGTTAAGAGAACTGTTTGATTTGTTCTAAAAGCTTTCACTGCAAAGCTCAAGGTAGCGACAAATAGACATTAAATATAAAAATAATCTATTGCATGGCAGAAAAGGAAATCCATAGCTATGGTAATTACATGCATGAAATTGTTTTTTATTTATTTCTTTAGTAATTGCATTTGAAAAATGTAAAATTATATTATGTTTATTTATGATACATTCTATATCAATTGTCCTTTTAATTAAACATATACTATAGTAAGTTATATATTTGTACCTATGCTATAGTTTAACAAGATTGCCTGGACAAAGTTTGAAAAAAAATTAATTTTAAATGTTTGATTTCTTTGCCCAACTTTTTGTAATTACAAATAATATTAAAATATATAGATTTTATAGCATATGCACCACATATATAAATATAAATTATCCAATTTTTGATGCCATTAGTCATTTAAAAAGTATATGTTTATATTGTTCAATAAATGTTTTTATAATTTTTATTTTAAATTAAACAGTTTTTGCTAAATGGTACATATAAACGTTTTTTGGATTTGTTATGTAACCAATAGGCTGCAATGTAGATAATATGTAAAATTAAATAAAATAATCGAAAACATCTTAAAGTACATGAAAAGGTAAAAAAAAATGATAGAATTTTTCTGCCATGGTGAAGTGTTAATTTTTATTATAAATTAATATAACTATCATATATATTGAGATATATTCTAGTTACTTTAGAATAGTTTAAACTGAGATTAACAAAATATTCCGGATTTGAAATGCTATTTTAATGAAGAGTCCTAATTATTTTGCAAATCATTCATGCTTAATTACTCATATGTGATTCAATATTACCTTAACTTTCATAAAAGCCTTTTTTTACTATATTTTATAAAATTTAATTTAAAATTTCGCTTTAATTTAGCAGGAAAATTTTTGAAATTTTCCTGCTATATAGAAACGCTTAGCGAAATCTGTGTGCGAATTTGTCCGGATACACATATACAATTTTGCAAAATGTCTAATTCTATAATTTGTTAGTATCGATATAATTTATTTCTAATAAACTATCGACATGATTTATAAATAGATATTTTAGTGAGACATAGTTAGGGAATAGGTGATAAAAACGTATGGTAAGAGTTACAATGTAAGTATGCTGTTGCTACTCAGAATCTGTTTGAGTGGAAAATATTTGTTTTTATTTTAATTTATGTGGTTCATTTTCTAGTCTTGTCAATCTGCGTTGCTTGACATAGTTAAGATTACTATACGATACCCTGCTCTAGCCAGAGGTAATGCGAGAAACTTCATGTTGGGGCCGAAGAGTAACGACACTTAGCACGAAGGAACAAACTACACTTGATGACACTATACTTGGACCCTTGCAAACAATAAAGAACCCTGTAGAGAAAACGCATATTGATACAGATAAAGAATAAAAAAACATTATATTTTGCATTACATATTAAGTTTTGAAACATTTAAAATGCATAAAATACATTAAATATGTGTTAACATTCTTTTCTTGACGTAGTTATCATAATTTGGATTTTTTTAAAGAATACTTTTTACAATTTTATATGGATGGTAGTATTTTGTTGTCTTCATAATCACCATCATCGCAATCTGAAATCTCATCATGATAATAAAGAGCAATCATTTTAATACTGTTACGAAATTTACGGGGTTCGTTTGGATAGTGGAAGTTATATGGTGTGAAGAACGCTCAATCACCAGGTGGCAGTAGAAAATAAAACAGCGACTTTTATTTACACGAAGACACATAGGACAGCACAACGACGACAACTATATACAGCACAGAAGACGATTATCTTCAGCCGAGACGTGCAGCAACAACAGCAGCATACAACAGCAACATATAACAAGACTCTACTGCAGACAGTAGCGCACAGCTTAGTTCAGCACTAGCTTCACTCCGTCGCTGCTCCGCTTATCTCTGGAAGGCCAGTTCTTTACTATGAATTCCGACTACTCTGCCCTAGCAGCTGCGGCCGCATCCTTTTATAGGTCCCCAGGAGGCGGGGCTAGAAGCCTCTCAACCAATCAGGAACGTTCGAGGCGTATCTCGGTTCCTACTGGACAAAGCGGGAAAATTTTCGATGTTTCGGGTATAATCTATTTTGGCGCCAGTCACCAAATCCGTCGCCAAATGGTCGCCAAGCTCTGGAACCTCCGACGCGACACCGGGCTCCGTCCAGTACAGATGACTGTAAAACATTCTTTCCGATGGTGGAACCAACTATGCTGGGAAACAACATTACAGATTCGTAACAATACTTTCCAGCATCCTTCGCTAGCTGATCACACATTTTTACTTTAAAATGTGTCTGCACAATTTCAATGCACTATTCAAATATCCCTTGCACTAAAATGATTCTTGCATTTTATCTTAGAAATACTAATTAAAATTATTAACAGATAGTAAGCCTTTTTCCCCAAATTTTGATCTTTTACACTTATAATGACTAAGTACCTGGGAAAACAAACATCGCTTGGCATTTTTTTTTTTTTTTTGTGTGTGTGTGTGTGTGTATTTTTTTTTTTTTTTTTTGAGAAAATAATTCGATACGAACCGTATACCGATTGCCTATGAATATGTTTCAATTTACCTACATAAGTGGCCATTTTAAAAAATCACGAATCACTTAGTTTAACATGTTATTCGAATTGGTTAACACAATAATTGCATTATTGATATTGGACGTGAACCCAATATTCGAATATATTCGTATTCGGATTATATCATATGCTGCCATCTTACAAAATTTTGAGGTACCAGTAGATAAACATCCTGTGGCAACAGTGTAAGTACCACAAAAATGTACGAGTTGGCGCTATATGACATCTCGGCATGAGAGCAAATAGAAAAACACTTATAATTAGTTATAAAAAACTGGGCTTTTTTGTGTGTAAAATCGCCATTTTTGAGGAAAGATACCTATATAGATAAACTTAAAAAGCAAAACATTATTTAAATATAAAATTTGATACAAATCGTTAGAACTCTTTTCGTGATACACGAAATAAATTTATATATATGCAAGAACTGCTCGTTTAAAGTTTATAAGATTTAAGTAATAATCGATTTCTGAAAACTGTATATGTTTTTGTAAAGATATTTAAAAAGGAATTGATCCATGCAATATTTCATAAGTAAATTTCTTTAATCAGTATTGTTTATAGAAAATAAGAAATTTAAAAAATTAAATAAGCACAAAATGCAACAATAAATAATTAAAAAACAAAAACAAATCGTTGTCTGAAAAGTTATGATATTAATAACTTGAAATAAATATTCCAGAAAGAGTCAGTGTATTAATCGATCTCTGTACTTCATTCATTTCCTTTAAGTATTCATTCGTAAAGTCTTCATTCATTTCCTTTACACCTGTTTCAGAAAACCATACGAGAGTTTCACCATCATTACTCTTGTCTCTTATTTTCTTACTTCTTAGATTATTTAAACACGAAGCAAATGTCAAGCAACCACGAACTAATTAATTTTTCATTTATTGAAGAAATAGTGACAGCTATCAAGATAAAAAAAAAGTCTCGAATAATCACTTTTCAAATCTGACATTGAAAAAAAAAAATCGAAAATAATGAGTAATTTATTTTTATGTCAGATTAATAAAGACATTGACATTTTACTTTTTTTTTAAAAAAAAATCTGTGAAGATTTTTTCATTCTTAAAAGAATTTGATAGCAATAAGTTTATGCATTTATGTAAGTTTATATCTATCTGATTTTTTTCTGATTATATAGGAACAACTATGTTTTTAAAGGAGGGTAATTTAATTATGTTAAACTGGGTTTTTTTTCGTATAAACTGCCCTTTTCTTGTTTCTTATTTTCATATCAGTTCAGAAAAAATCTCCGAGGAGCGTTTTTCATTTTTCTCATGAATGTTTTTGAGCACTATGTTATACGAAACAAATAATATCTTTAAAAATATAGTTATCTCTAGAATTGTGATATAAAAATTAATATATAAATATTATCTATAAAGAGCATTTTGTTTTGAAAGCAAAATGTATTTTTAAAACCACGGTCTCATGCTTGACATTTTGTTTTTCACATTCCTTTATCACCTCAAAGAGTTTCTATTTATTGAGCTCTAATGAATGAAAATAATATAAATCGGCATAATATAATTTTTTGAACCTTATTGTGCTTTCATATGTTTTAATTCTTTTAAGAAATTACACTGTCTATTTCACTGAGTATTTTATGGTTCTTTGTGTTTTGCTTGATTTATATTTTATTTTTAACTAAATATACATATTTATTAGTAAAAATTCAGCTAAGCATATTCGTTAACAGTGTATCTCATTTTTTGCTAGTTTTTGACATTGAATAGTTTCATTCAGATTAATAATTTGATCAAAGATTGATTTTTTCAGCATTTCGTCAATATTAAATCATTATAGGAAGGTAATAATTCGATAAAAATTCAATTAATTATTGTGTTTTTATACTTAATGTAACAATAATTGATGTTAAATGTACTTTTACATAAATATGCTATAGTGAAAACCCTAAATCAGTCAAAACGCAAATTCACTAGGGAAAACGCGTTTTAACTGACAGCTCTAGGGAGAACCCGTTTTATTCATGTTTTGACTGATTTTTTAGATAATATAATTTTATCCAAAATAATTAAATTAAGCTATATTTACTAATAGAGTGTTCAAGAAATAAAACCTATCAGTGAAGAAAAAATACTTTACTTGAATATTGTTTAATTATTATGATACTATGAGAACAGTTATTACAAATTACTTATTTCGACATGGCAAACTGCTGTGACACTTAGAATTGCAGAGAGAACCATTTTTCATACAAAAACATCTCTTTGAAGAACAATCTTTTTTACAAGAACAGCGAGCGAGCGCTTGTGCAATGCTTCACACAATATAAAATCTTTTAAATTTGAGCAATGGTATTTCGAAATTGTAATTATCTTTATATGTATATATATATATATGGTCGACTACAAACATGCATATATTCTATAATTATTACAAAAAATTATGAAATAATCTTAATAACTGATATAAAAATGATAACTATCATTGTAGTTGGACCTCTTCTTATTCTTTCCTTATAAATATATTGATAATATATTAATTTTCAGTCATATTTCTCAGCAACAACTCTTTCTTTCCCTCCAATATTGATCACTATAAATCATTAAAGAATATAATTGTACACGCTACTCCAAGCAAGGGTACTCAGATGAAAGAATGAAATATGCCCTTGGGTGTTGCCATACGACACGAAGTAATTTAGAGTCGAGGATGATTTATGTGACTTAGCACTAAAATAACTGCTCCAGTCTCTATTCTTTCAGTTAAGTAACTTCACTAATTTAATATTTCTCTTACGAAAAGATCCAGATTAACGAGGGAAATAGTTGCTTGAATGATCCTCTTTAGACACAAATATTGAAATTTTCCAAAAGCTGAAAAGGAAACTTCTAACTTAGTTACAAGCCTTGCTTCAAAATCCATTGATAGTTAGTGTTATTCTCTGTTCAATGTAACCGCTATTTCAATTCTGACAATCTAAATAAATAATTAATAATAAAATGCGTATTCATGTTGCAGATGAATAGAATGTTTTCGAAACATTTAAAAAACTTATTATTTTCATATAAATTTCTGTAAAGCAAATTTTATATGTAACTTTGATACATATAAAATATTCATACATATTTATAAATATTACATGCTCCATATATATATTAATATTTCGTATTTCGTAAATAATATAAATTCAACTATGTTATTTTCAAAATTTTAGCAACATTTATGTATGTCTCTCTCTTTCCAATTTTGCTGTGGTTAATATTTTTTTTAACACCATTGTATACAATGTATTTTTTCTGACATCAATTTGAAGGAATATTATGATTCCAAAATATATTTGTGAAAATTTAAAACACAGATTCAAAGACAATTCATTATTTAATCATTTATTTCATAGATATGCATATCCTTGTAATTTTTTCAGCATATCATTATGTAAAAATGTTATTCGAAATATTTTTGCTAAAAATTTTGGTTCAAATTTAAAAAGTTTTATTCATTTAATCATTTATTTTATAGATAGACATATTATTAAATCTTTTTGCTCATGTTATTTTATAAAAATAATTATTTTACTTACCACCTATTTGTATTTTCTAAATACTTTAAGAATAAAACTTTATTTCCAGATTTTAAAATATTGCTGGTAGCCAAGCGAAAAAGGAAAATGTAAGATTACGAGACACAAACAAATTTTAAAATTCCTTCTTCCGTATGATTAAAAATACATCTAAAAATCATAACTTTCTAAATTTTACAAATCGTAAAAACGAAATCGAAACAAACTATTGATGATTGTTAACAAGGAATATGTAGAATTAAAAAAAAAATTATACATGTATCAGTAGAATTAACCATTTTAAAAGGAGTTTTTTATGAATTGGAACATAAAAAAAATGTGCACTTTTAATTTTATTTTTGAATAAAGAATTTTTATCAAAGAAATCGGTGTTAGTTTTAAACACTTTGAAAGATGAGATAGTGAATTCTGCAAATTTTTACTTAATCTAGCTTCTACATTCATACTTTCATTCATGATTTTTTTTCAATCCAGCATTGTTTTTAACTGAATTTTTTAATGGACTCATTTATAGAATAAAAAAATAGCTGTAATAAAAAAAAAATTCTTTGATTTTAAATTGCATATCCAATAAATGAAAGCATAATATAGTGAAATAATAAATTAAGAAAAAATTTTAAAAATCACTTAAAATAATTATTTTAGCTCTAGTGAGTATTCTGTTATCTTAAAATCGAAAGCGCAGGAGTGATTGGTGCAAGACTCAAGAGTTGGAGGTTCGAAACACTATTAAATATGCTCGACCGATTTTCTTCAAATTGTTATTAATGAAATGATTTCCCACTTTAAAGCATAGGAAATCCGGAGGAATGAATAAAATCTTAATTGTTTTAATACAATATTTTATAGTAATTTATGTGTTTAGTATTTGGATATCTAAAACAGTTTTAGGAATTTAAAAATACATAACTTAATTAAATACACAAAATTCTCTAAGCATGGATCTATTGATGGTAAGCAATCTTTGTTTTACACTATATTTCTTTAGAATTTTCACTGAAGACATTTACTTTTCACCCGAATTTTTTCACCAAACGCATGCGAAATGGTTTCAAGACTTCTTAAATGACACAAAGAAAGGAAATAAGTTACCCTTAACTTCTGCCACAGCAAATTTCACGAAGAACTCCAGACACTCCAGCAAATGAGAATACAGCAACGAATGAAAATATCCTTTTTTTCCTATTTTCAAACACGTAGCGAGAAAATAGGGATAGAATGTAGAGAAATAACTCAATAGGGAGAAATATTTTTCCCGCTCACAACAATTCGAGATTTTGTGCCCTTTCTCACATCTCAAAGGAGAAGTTTATAATAGTACAGCGACTTTGATAACTTCTTCAATTTCAGATGTCATTTTTTTTTTACTATCAATTTTTTTTCTCTATTCCATTGAGGTGCTCTTATTCTATAAAACAATTTGAAGTCAAAACTACTGAAATGTTCGCTTTTCTTTAAAATAAATTTTGATGCGATGCTGGAATAATTGGTTCGAAAAAATTCTGCTAAAAATTGCCACTTTGTGAAGCCATAAAATACTTTAGATTAAAAAAAAAAGATTTTATAGACTATATTTGATGTCTCCATTTTATACAAAAGATTTAGATGCTTAAAAGAATAAGTTTAAAGAAATGTTCTCTCCAGCTTTCATTCGTTTACAAAATTATTATAAATTTTATTTAAAAAATCAAATGTGAGAGTCAATATAAAACAATGAATTACAATTTTTATAAATCATAAACATATCTGGTTTCTTTCTATTATCTGACATATCGAACGTAACAGGAACTAAAATCTAATAATATTAATTTATGGATAAGGAATTGATACACATATCGGAAAGTGTTTCTTTTATTAATTTTTGGGGAAAAAGAAATTGTTGCTATATAGCAGTGGCAGCTACTGAAAATTTATAGGATTATAGATATCTTAAGAAATATTGATTTCAGTCCTACAAATTCGATAAAGGCAAAGTTCTATTCAAAAAATTTCATGAATTATAAATATTGACAAATGTGAATTTAAAATTTGTCTCGATTTCAGATATTTAAAAATATAAAATTATATAAAAGTCAATTTTTTTTTAAAAAAAATTCGCTATTTAAAATAGTTAGATGGACAAAAAAAAATTACATGATGCTGCATGAAGATACTTTATTTGTGTTAAATAGCATTCGTATTGTACGTTACTGGTTATTAAATAGGGAAATATCATAAAAAAGATGCAACTGTTAAAAGTGCAGATTACACTATAAACATAGGTAACAAGCATTGATAAAATAAAAGTATTTATACATCCCTCGTAAAATGCTCCGGTGTTATATAATTAAAATTTCAAAATGCATTGTTTGATAAAAATAATGAAGTTGTACTCCAAACTTCAAAGGTTCCAACTGTATTAGCACAAGACTAATTGACCCAATTCCTGCTGATGTGCTGCAGAAGCTCACCTGTCAGCTCAGGTGTTGTCCTTGTTATTTGACCGTGGTTCACAATTATGAAATCCATCCCAAAACAGCTCCAACTTTGCTTTAAAACAGGACGTTAATATATAATTTAACTTAACCGTAATTGACCCAAGAAACTGCATCATATATACTCGTTCTAATGCTTTAATTGTCTCTATTCTCTGTCTAGTTTCTTATACAATTAATTTTCGTATTAAAAAAAAATCTTTGGAAATCTCTACTGTTAGTTTAAAAAATCTCTTCATGTTTCCTGTTTCTCATCTAATGAATAAAATTTATGTCAAGAAATTACGAATACTTTCGCTTAAATGTTAGTTTTTTATTGACATTTTTCATAAATACTTTGATTTAAATATAAATACGTTTGTGGTTACTAAGGGCTTATTTATGTTCAAATTCAGAGTTTCTTAAAGAATGTGGATACTAATAGTTTGTTTAGATTTATATTTAAATGTATCTTAAAGTCATAGAATATTGACTGAATCATATGAAAGACAAATCTATTTAATTATGGTTGCAATTGGGATTCAATTACTGGCCTTCCTTTGTGCACCCAAACTGTTGGGTGTTTATGACGCTTGAAATGGATTTTCTGTCTATAGTATTCCAGTATTTGATGTCTAATTATAAAATTAATTCCAAAATAAACTAAAACAATTTAGTCAACAATAGGAAGTAAATTCTTTTTTTTTTATTATTTAGGCCAACTTCTGCCCTTCTATGTAAATTCTTTGTACTTCATTTCATTGGCAATGATACCAATGCTTTTGAAGAAGTAGAAAAGCTATAGAATCGGCTAATTCAAATTTGCCTCAATAACAATGCTTAATTATTTAAAATGAAGAATATTATTTTCATATTTATACAGTCTTTTCCTTTTCTGTTCATGACAATTAGGATATCTCTCAATTTCGGTCACTCTTTGTTACAACCTATTTGTTCATTTTCGTCATCCATTGATTGCTATTACATAACATAACGCCATCCTGTGCCCCCGGTACCTATAACACTAAGTTATCTAACCAGTTGGATGAGCACAAGATGGAAGGAAAAAAAAAAGAAAAGAAAGAAAGAAAGAAAATGTTGGTAGAAAGAAAGAGACGACAGACCATCCAGGGTTCTCCAGAGAGAATCCCAATGGTGTCAAATCCTACACGACTGTATTTAATTTTTTGGTGACGTAATAACCGAATAGAGGGGACAAGGATACTTAAACAAATGGTCACTATGGGCTCAACTTACAGGGAAACGAGATTACTAACTGAAAAAACTGATAAATTACATTGAGAACATCTATATCATATGTATAAGCATATAAATTATCACTGAAAGGTCAGAAATCTGTAACGTCCTTCTGAGTCCTGTGGTTTTGATTTCCCTCGTCAGAACTGCACTTTTGAGGGACTTTTGAAGTTATAATTTCGGCTGATTTTGATAAGTGGCATTTTGGTCTCAGCTATTGTGTTGTCTTGAAGAGGTCTTGGTATTTATGAATATGGTTTACTATGGAGTGGATCTTGCCGCGTGAAAGGGTATTCGATGCAACTCTCCTGTACCATTCTTCCTCGAGACTTGTTTCTGGCTTCCTCATGTGCCATGAGAGAGTTAGTAGGCATTCGGTGGCATAGTGAATTGGGGATCCTATCTCCCCACAGCTACAATAAGGAGAGTTGGCCAGGTGGAATCTGTGTAGGTATGTCGTGAATGGGCCGTGTCCAGTGAAGAAAAGGACATCCGCTCTGTTCCAGTTGGTCGCGTAGAGAGAAACTTTCGGTATTATGTTGAATGTGGAGTGGCCTGTTTCGCCTTCTTCCCATTCCTTTTGCCATCTTGTCATCATATCGGTTTGGAGGATGTTCTTCAGATGACATCTTGGAAGCTTCATTACATTCCGATCTTGATTAGCATTAGCCGCTGTTTTGGCTAGTTTGTCCGCCGCTTCATTCCCTTCATAGCCTACATGTGCCTTGATCCATGAAATTTTAATGTGAGGATTTGCAAGAAGAAGGGTGAATGTATCTCTTGCTAATTGGCTATTAGATTTTGGTGAACTTGAGGCTTGTATACTTGCTTTATTGTCGACGTAAATTGTGATGGGATCTGATGTAGGAAGAGAGGTTGCGTATTTGACTGCTCTATTGAGTGCTAGTAATTCAGCTTGGAAGACCGTATTTTCTTTCAATAGGCTGGTTGACCACTGGTGTATAACCACTGCATCCTGCACAACACAAAATGCAGCCCCAACTCCTGCTGAGGTCTTTGATCCATCGGTATAGATCCCGAGTATTAAATTCTGAGATCCACCATCCTCCAACGAAATTTGATGTGCTTGGAGATGTTTGGAAGGATGTGACGTCCATCCCGTAGCTCTGTGTTCATATTCGTATGAGCTGATGTGTGGCATATCATGTACGATTCCACGAAGTCTATACAGTTCAGTCATTCTTGCCATCATCTGAAGCTGCAGATGAAGTGGTGGCAAGCCAAGGATAACCTGAAGTGCTGCGGTAGGCGTGGTCTTGTATGCTCCCGTAATTGCTAGCAGAAAGCCTCTTTGGATGGAAGAGAGCTTTCTTGCTAATCTAACCGTTGGGTGGAGGCACCAAACTCCTGCTCCGTGTGCAAGCATCCTTTCAATGACTGTCTTGCACAAAATTTTTCTGTGTCGAAGTGTTATTCCCCAGGATTTGCCAGCTATTTTGAGAAAATTGAATTGTTGTTGTTGCGCTTTCAATGCTAAATGCTTGAGGTGGGTATTCCAATTCAATTTATCATCAATATGGACACCTAGGTATTTAATGGCGTGAGTCTGCTTTATTCTTTCTCCCTGCCAATAGATTCTGGGTCCTGCTACCCATTTACTAAACAGAATAAAGTTGGATTTCTCCGTGGACACTTCTAGATTGTTTATGTCAGCCCAGGATACGAATTGTGCTATTGATTCTTGAGTATTTTGTCTTAGATTTTCTTTTGTTTTGGCTTTAATGACCAGAACAAAATCATCGGCGAATGCTTGGATAGTTGTATGGGCAGGCCAGATTTTACTAAGCAGATCGTTCGCCACCAAGTTCCACAGAGCTGGACCACTGCACGATCCTTGGGGGCAGCCTTGCTTCTGTTCTCTTATGGCCCAGCCTTCTTGAGTGTTGAGGATTATTTTTCTGGCATGTAGCAAGTTTTCAAAGATGTTTCTTAAATTTTGGGGACATTGGAGTTTATCTAGATATTTAACTATTGAATGGTGTTGGATATTATCAAATGCCCCTTTGATGTCCACTGAAAGTACCAGAATATTGTCTTTTTCCCTTTTTCCATCATAAATTTTTTCTACAAGCTTTTTAAGAGCAGCATCTATAGATTTTCCTTCACGGAATCCAAACTGGTTATTGTTGATGAGTTTATTTGATTCTAGAAAATAAATAAGACGTTGTGTGAGTAATTTTTCTAGAACTTTTCCTATAGTAGGTAAGAGAGCTATTGGTCTGTATGACGTGGCTAGTTTAGGGTCTCTTCCAGTTTTTTGAAATAGGATGATATTGCTTATTTTAAATGGATCCGGGAATTTTTCTAGTGAAAGACATTTATTAAAATATTCTTTGAAGAGGGTTGGAAAATTTTTGTTTATTGTTTTCAGAATTAGATTATCGATACCGTCATATCCTGGTGCTTTTCCATGAGGGAGATTATCAATGACCTGTGCTATTTCTTTTTCAGTGAAAGGGCAATCATTAGGGGTGGTGGTGATTTCATGTGTTAAAGATGGGGTTGAATTTGGGAATGGAAAAATTTGTTCTAATATATCCTGGGCTATTTTTTGGTGTCCTCCTTCTGTACTGATATTGTTCAAGACTGTTAGTTGAGATGGACGAATTGTTTTCCTAAAGGCAGCTTTGAAATGTTTCCCATATGGATTTGCAGCTTCAGTGCAAAGATCTTTCCAACCATCATTTTTGGCTCTCTTGACTTTCTTCATATATTTTTTGGCTTCTGTCTTCCACTGCAAATATTTTTCTGATCTTTCCTCCGAACTTGATCTTTGGGCCCTTCGCCTCAATGCCTTAATTCTTTTCTTTTCTATTTCTAATTTGTCTGTCCACCAAGTTGGGTATTCGGTCAATGGCTGTTTCTTTATTTTAAATGTTTTATTGCAGGCTTGAATTATTGTTGCTTGAAGAAGGGAGGTAAATTCATTTAGTTCTTGTTGGGTATTGCAGTTCTTGATTATGTTAATTAGTTTTTCGACATGAAACTGAAACTGCTTCTGGAATTTATTATGGTTTCCATGGAGGGTTTTAAACCTATTGAAAATGTGGCTAGTAATTATTGTTCTTATTGTTGTCTGAATAAATTGGTGATCACTAAACGATGGTTCTTCGAGAACTTCCCAAGAGGCTACCTTTGTGATCATTTCCTGCGAACAGAATGTCAAATCGGGCCAACCCACATCTGTATTTCTCGTGAAGGTAGGTGGGGCATCTGACGAATTGTTGATAAAAAGGTTATTAGCCAGTAGGAAATCCATTATTGCAACACCTCTGGTGTTGGTGCGATGATATCCCCAAAGAGGATTGTGACCATTCAGATCGGCTCCTACAAGGAAGTTTTCATTTGGTAGCATTCTTATAGTATCCTGGATCTCTTGTAAAGTTTCATTGATATCCGCTATTGGAGAAGAATAAGCTGAAATGAGTGTTATAGGTTTGTTGTCCGTATGGAGTTTGATTGCTATTGTATTTTCCAATTTAGCTACTGTAATTGCTTTATGGATGGTTTGGGGAATAAAAATTGCAGCTTTATTTGATGTGGATGTGAAGATATTCCAAGACATCGGCAAACCTTGTATTTTATTGTTGTACACATATGGTTCTTGAACCAAGAGAATGTCCGTTTTTAATTTTACCACTGTCGGGTGGAGGTGAGTGGTTGCTGCTTTAGTTCTGCCAAGGTTAATTTGGAGAATATTTAAATTTTTATTGCTGGAGAAGGAAGAATTTAGAGTGATATTAGTTGTCATTAATAATCCCTGGTCCGTTTAAATGCTGCTAGCGCTTTTTGGTAGCAGGGGCATCGTGGGTCTATGGCCATATGGTAGATATGTAGGTTAGTTCCATTGAGTCTGTTCGACTCTGAGCAGTTTATGCAGAAGTGCTCATTAGACATGCACTTCCAGGTGTGGTGTCGTCCGCTGCAGCGACCGCAAAATGGAATATAATTTTTGCATTGGCCCGAGTTGGCTGTATGGGTGAAAGCCTGGCAGGTTGAGCAACGCTTGACATGATGAAATTCCCTCAGATAAAACATTTCCCAATTAATAGGAATCCTTCTCAAGTTTTTTAGACGATGAAATGCCTCACTAGGAGCTTCGAGGATAAGGTGGGAAGTGTCTTCTGTTCTGCCTCTCATTTTAAAGCGAAGTTTTAGATGGTCAGGATTTTCTGTATGTGCACGAATTGCCCTTTGAACGTCTTCCATTGGTATGTTGTTGGGCACATTATAAATTATAATGCTAGGATGCCTCATTCCAGGTCTTTTAGTTGTTATATTTTCTGTGATAGCTTCTTTTTGTTTTAGGGTTTCTGTAAACTTCTGCAGGTCTTCTTCCCTCTTGCATGTGACAGCCAGCCCTCCTTTCTGGATTCGTCGAACTGATTTTATTTTCACAGTAGTTTCTGACTGTTGGAGTTCTTTTTTAAGTAGGTCCTCTACGTTTGAATTCGGCTTTTCTTCTTTCGGATATAAAAGAATTGTCGCCGTGCTTTTAGGTCTTTTCCTTGTAATTTCTGCATAGGACGGACCTTTTTGGTGTTTTCTTACTGGCTGGCACGATTGTATTTCTGTGAACTGTTCAACATTATCAGTTTGAGCAGATGCTTCCGCTTCTGGTTTTTTGTTTGATATTCTAAAGTCCAATACATCCAGAATGCTGTTGGCTGCCTGTAGTAGAGAGGTTGTTAAGTATTTCTGGACTTTGTTCCCCTTTTTGCGTTTTTGCTCACTATTTACTACTTCTCTCAGTTTATGAAGTAGTTCCTTGGTCAACATACCTTCATATGTTTGCGGTAGAACAGACTGGGACCCAACCGATGATTGTGACGAAATCGAGTTATTTCTTAGTCTCATAGAGAGGGGGATGTTTCCACTCTCTTCTTTGTTGGAGCAGGTTTGCATTGAGTCTATAATAGTTTCTGGCATAACACTGTATAGAACTTATAACGAGATGAATATTAAAATATAATAAACAATGATTTTACAGGCTTTAAGGGAAGATATTCCCCTGTACTCGATCCACCGCCCTCTATGCCATGCAAGCTTATAATTTTATCTAAATTAAATAATAACAATAATAATAATAATTAATTAATTAATTATAAAATCACATACACACACACATTGAAAACCTAATGTTATTGACAGGATTGGCTAAAAAATCTCTACATTTTGTTACTGAATCATAGTTAAATATTTTTTCCCCCACTTTTCCTATCTTTTTGACATCATTAAGAGGATCATATGCCTGTTTCAGCTTCCAATGGCATTATAAAAAACTTAATTAACATTATTAGTAGAGGAGATGGGAAGAGAGAGAGAAAAAAGCCAAGGAAACATATTATTAACTTTTTTTTTATTTAACTTTGTCTCTATTATTTGATATTGGAGCTAACAATTTTGAAAAAATCTATTAAGAATTTTCAATGTGTAGTCAAAAGAGTTATTTTATTTACTTATTTTTCCCCCCTTTTCTCTCTCTCTCTTTCCCTGAAGATTGCTGATTTTTGACATGAGAATTTTAAATGTGAGTTATAATTTAAGCAAAATATTGAGTTATACTGCCTTTTTTCAGTTATTATCAAACTAAACATGGCTTTAATTCTTTATTTGGCTGAAAATAAATACAGACAAAATGGGTTAGAAAATGTATGGTTGAAGTAATTAATGTCTCTTACACAAATGGGAAGAATTTTAGATATAACAGTTTTATTTATTTATTTTACGTTTATAAAACTGAATAAAATATGTAGTTACGTCTGTGCTATACTCTTGAATGAAATGCGAATGACATCAGGTTTTTATTCTTACATGTTAATTCCAATAATAATGAAGAAAATACATTACGATAAAGTGTTAGAATTTAATATGATTTTTTTTTTAATGGGACTGTTAAGGTGTCAAAATTACTAGAATATATTAAAGTGGAAGTAGAGTGTAGGGAATCATCTAGTTTAATCATTAACAAAACTGGATCGGATTTTTTTTTTTAATAAGAAATCCTACGAGAGCAAATAAATGAATAATATATACATACACACGCATATACATACATATACCCACACATATACATACATACACCCACACACATACACACATGTGTATATACATATATATGCACATATACATACGCACACATACATGCATATACACATAAATACATACATACATATGCATACACATACATATACATACAGAGCACCTGGTAGATCCAATATTGGCTAAATAATACTATTGTTGCTTTTGTAAAAAATAATCTGCATGAGTCTCGTAAGTGTAATAATTCAGTAGTGAGCAGAAAAGACAAAAATGCAAGTACTAAACAATATTTCAAAATAAACAAATAAAAAATAATATAAAATATAAAAAATATATAAATAATAAAAAAAATAATCCCTTTCCTCCCCCCCCTTTTTGTGCACACGTATTTCGCTTGAAAGTCAAAAATTTGATTCATGCACAATTAATCCCCTAATAGAATCAACTAGCTGACCACGAGGATGTGAAAAATGCACAAATCCATGCGGCGAAGTCCTTTGGGATTTTTCCTTCTTTATCTCCCAACCGACAGAAAGAAGGAAAAAAGAAAAGAAAAAAGACGTGTCTAAATGTTTTTGACGGAAACTCTACTACACTGTAATATAAAGCTATACTGTCCAGAGAGTAACAACAATGCAAAAGAGGGGTAATTCGCCTGCAGCTATAAGGGTCGCTTTGATTCCGAAGGTCAGAGGTCAGGACGAGAAAACGACCGGCACCGATGTGGACTGGGGGGCAGACCTAGAAAGACTTTCCAGCTGGCGCAGTTAGGGGTAACGATAATGGGGACTCGACAGACAGGAAACAGGATGAGTTATGTGGTCACCAAAGGGGGTTAGAAATGGATGAAGGTAGAAAATTTGTAGACCTCTTATGGAACTCGGAATGTGAGACTCTGTCACTTTGAGATATTATTATTATTATTTTCCGTTACTGTTAGAAAATTAAAGTGGCTGAAATCAATTATAAATTTAATAATTGACTGCAATGAAAATCATGTTTTGGTAATAGAGGACTTGCTGGATTTAGAAAAAACGAGACATGCAATTTAAAAGGATCAAAATAAGATTAACATTACATGTCTTAGAAATATAATCTAGAAAAACTTAAAGTAACTTTGCAGAATATATATTTTTCCTCCGTCCATTTATTCACTTACTCTCTCTCTCTCTCTCTCTCTCTCTCTATATATATATATATATATACATACACAAAAACATATACACATATATATACATACACATAAACATATACACACATATATATACATACACATAAACATATACACACATATATACATACACACACATACATACACACCCATATATATATATACATACATACACATACACATACATACGTACACACATATATGCATATACATACATATACACATACACACATATACATACATACACGTACACACATATATGCATATACATACATATACACATACACATATACATTCATATACACATACATATATACATACACACACATATACACATACATACACACATATATACACATACATTTATATATTTATTGACTATAATTTTTCCAATTAGTTGAGGTAAAAAATTTTATATGATAATCTCAATCAATTAAAAATTTAAGGAAATGTGAATTGGGTAAGTTAGACTAGCCCTTAATGAATTCCATCAAGGGACTTCTGCTCTGTTAGAAGGCACCTCATTAATGAAAAGAGATACTAAATGTGTTTACAAAATCTTGAAATTTTTTTTTTTTTTAATCTTGAAATAAAAATCAGTATGGGGTATTATTATTAGAATTTTATGGCTTGAAAAATTTCGACATTTAACTTTATATTTTAAAATTCATAACATTTCATCCTGTCTGAGTTCCTTTAGAAAGGTAACTGCGTATCTACAAACTTTATTGATAGATTGAGAACATGAGGGGAAAGAGTAGTGGATTTTATATTTTGGTATTACAGTGAGGAGAAGTTGAATAGTATTTTGACATCTGTCTGCAGCTGTAAAATTGTGAATTCATCAGTTAAAACCTTCTAGAATCATAAGCTTTTAACTAAAATTTAGTGTTAAAGCTAATAATACAGAATTTTTTTGTTATTGTTTTCCCTCCCATCTCTTTGTTCATAAAATACAACAAATAATTATGATTTAATCTCCTCTGTAAAATATAATAGAACTTCTAGATAACACGATAAAAAACATGCATTGACAGTTAAAAACTTTTTAATTTGTGTGAAAAAGAACGGTTAAATTGAAATTATTATCTGATTTAAACGTGTGCCAATGTGTGTAATTTGATGCTATCAGAATTTTTAACTTTATGTATGTGATTTCATCTTAAAAATAGAATTAATAAAAATTTTTTGCCAAAACATAATGTTTTTTCTTTAGGGTGGGTGTGTATTTAGTTTTTGTAAAATATATTTAAAGACACCACTTATATGAAGTGTATGCACTAAATCTTAAAATACTCGCAAAAATGTCCACCATTTTTGCGAGTATTTAGGCCATATAAGCCATTTAAATTCAGGGGAAAAAATCTTTTAATTAAGTGAATCGATAAAGACAGATAAAGATGAGGGTAGAAAGGTGTCAACTTGTCTCGTATCCGGTAAACACAATTATTTAAAAATTCATTAGATAGACACACACAAAAATAAAATCTTAGTATTTATATCAGCTTGCACGGCAGAAGGAGCATTATTAAATCATAGTAGCAGGGGAACACTTACCCCGTTTGCCTTGCGGAGCTTAGCCAGACATTTTAGCGATGCTATTCATTCCACTCTTTGTGATGATGCACATTGAAGAAAACAAACACAATGTGAATAAATCGCACAAATACTTTAGTTAATATTATGGAACACACTTTCCAGTACTATTTGATGTAACAATATGCACTTTTGATTAAGAGTTCGCTGAGATATGCCTTTTCTCCCCCTTGAATGAATAACCTTAAATGTAAACCTAAAGGACGGGGACGTAATGGAGCTAGCTTTTCGCCGGCAACCTTTCCGGTCAGTTTCTCGAAAGGACGAGGGTGTCAGAGAGCTCTTCAAGGACAACCTCACCGTTCGGCTTCTCGAAGGGGAATCTTGATTGCTATTACAGGTGAAATTTACTTGAAAGTAATCATATAATCATATTTTACTAAAGCCTTTTTATTTGCAAATATAAGCAAATTTTGTTTTCTTAAAGCCCCTGAATAACGTAAAATAAATATTTATGTAAAATTCAATTGCATTATACCATATCAATTGAAAAGAATATATTGTGCGTATCTTGAATGTGTTTTCAGACTGTTACAAGACAAATTTAGATTATTATATTGTTTACGTAAATAAATTGTTTTTCAATATAACATATCTTCAATATAACTGTTACAATTTTTAAACATTATTATAATCCTTAATTTTACTTGATATATTTTCCTTAAAGTAATCGGTTCAATTTCCTTAACGAGCATCTTGTTTAACATATTTTTTCTCAGTATTTATTTAGCTGCTAAAACAATATCGTATAATTTTTATCACACGTGACTTTTATTTTAACTTTAATAGATCTAATAACAAATGCTCTTGAAAAATCATGTAAAATATTATTTGCATTTAAATATTATTATCACCAGTGGCATAAACAGCATTTGACTGATTCCAACATCAAAGCTAATCAAGAAATCTTGATACATATTTCTAATAAATCATTGTAAAATAAAATATCATTGCATTTCACTTTTTATGAAATTGTATTTCACATATTATTATTGTGTTGATTGTTTTCGCTAAGTACTGAAAATTGAAAAATTTTGAATCCGCATTCCGAGTACATTGTTTGATTATATTATTGAATACAAATCTTACATAATAATGCAATAAACTTCCAAATATCTTAAACATCACAACTTGAGAAATTTTCCTTATCTTTTTAGTTTAAAATCACTCAAAATTTCAATCCCTATTTGAATTAAATACTTGCAAATATGTTTGCAACGATGTAAATTGCTATTTACTGGTAACGCTATTGGAGCGTAGTTCGGCAAATTTTGTGGAATAATTTAAAGACGAATTTTATGATGCCCTAGACATGACGTCAAACTTCAATTTCAATTTCAAATTTATGTTAAATGCTGTAATGGACTGAAAATGACATTTTACTGAATTTATTGAGACATGTATTTTAGAAATTTAAATTCTTGTATCTCGTTATTTGCTTGCTAAAATAGTTTCGATCCGAATGGAATTATTAATAATAGTGAGAATATATTCGTCATAAGAAGATGTTTTAAAGAAAATTACTTAAGAATGAGAGAAATATTAAAATTTACTTTAAATCAATTTCGATATTATTCCAAATATTCATATATCACATATTTAGGCAAAAAGGATTAGTTATGAAAATACTTAATTATCTAATATTTATTATCTGATTAAAAAAATTAATCAGATAATAAATATTAGATAATTATATCATTATTTTCATTTGAAGTCATATTCGGTATCATTTCAAATGGACTTTATCATTTTTAAATAAAGGAATTCTTTAAATATGTATTAAATTACAAGTTCATTATAATAAATAAACTTATAAATAAATATTTTTATATTAATACATTTTTAATTCTTAAAATATTTTAATGAAATTCTTAAAAATATATTCATATTTTTGTTTTCTATTTCAGCTTTCAAAATCAGGCAGTAATGTTGTGTATCTGAAAAATGTAGCTCTCGACTCAGCAGGGACCTACAAGTGTCAAGTTTCAACCGATGCTCCAACATACAGTTGCGTTCAAGCTGTTAAAGAAATGAATGTAGTCAGTAAGTATGAACGCAATTTTTCTAATATTTTTCATTAAACAATATTTTAGTCGAAAAATATTTATTATTTCACTTGAAAATGAAAACGATTTATTAAGATTGAAGAATTTTCTAAATCAATCAAATACCATATTTTTTTCAAAATATTTCATTCTATTTAGACTGTTGATTAAAAAAAAAGTTAATTAAAAAAATATCAGTAAAAAAGTGATATATCTTTCTTTCTTGGCAAATTAATCTCATCTTTGATTTTTTAAAACATTTTTTATTAAATACTCCTTACCTTTCCTTAAATTACAGTTAAATGAATTAACTGAATCCAGCCTGGGTCCATGAAAATTTTTGAATTTTATAGAATTTATTTTAAACTTTTGTTCAGGTTCTGAATATAGAGCATAATATTTAAATCTTAAATTAAAAAAAATAATGAAATATAAATTTCACGAGTATTTAACACTAAACATACCAACAGTTAACCGTATTTATTTCAGCCATAGCCGGTCAAATGACGGATTTTATTTTCATGATTGAATGCATGAAATATGAATGTTAGAAAGGAAATAAACAAATTGACTTTATTATAATCAAACAAAATTGTATATTTTAAATTTCTATGTATTACAAACACAAAGAATAAGAACTTTAATTCCTTATCACATTTTTTTACATATACGGGATGTTTCCCTATTATATGTTTTGTAACGTATTTTTCACATTTAAAAAAGATTTGATGGTTTTATTTTCGCTACAGTATATTTGACATGTCTTACGTTGATAAGAATCTGTAATAGATTTAGGCATCGATGGTTTTGTATATGTTGTTGTTTCTAATGGCACTTGTCATAGACAAGTCCACTGACTTTAGAAGTCGGTTATTTTAAGCCAAGCGTGCGTCTTTTGTTTTTTCAGTAGTGCCATTTAGGGCCAAGAGTATGACTTAGTTAATTTACGGGACGGACTTCATTCATGCTTTTCATTCACTCATCCACAGATCGTAATTTAGACCTGAATCAGAGAACGGTCACCCCTAATCCAGTACCTCTAGTGGTATTACTCTCGACTTGGAGGACTTTGTGACCACGACACATTTATACGTGCACCAGCCACCACACACTCGGAAATTCTTCGGCCGAAGTGGTTCGAACTGGCAACCCAACGCCCTACCAACCAGGATATCCTGGCCCTATTTGTTCTTTGTATTTGTATTTGTTCTTTGCTTGTTTTGTTGTGTATTTCCCCATTGTATTTGGTTTTTCTTTTGGTTGTTCACGGGCTTCTCGAAAATCGGCTTTAAATTCTACTGCTAACTGGAGTAAAAAATTTTGTGATATTTTAGTCTGTCGTTTTCATGTACAAAATCCAAGCATTTATGCCAGGTAAATCAATCTGAAACTAACTAAATACATTATGTTGAATACGCATTGCATCATAATCTCTAATCCGATAACCTTGCAAAGCAATGAATTGTTCTCTCTGTCAATTGATCGGCTGTGGTAGATAATTGTATAATGCAAGTATTAATCAAAATAAACAAAATACAAATAAAAAAATAATAGAATATTAACTGCATATAATTCTTAGAAAAAGTCATGAAGTGAAATGTGCAAAAAACGATAAGATTTATGATAAACATTTTCGATGTAAAAGATCATAATCGGTCAATTGACCGGTTATGATATGTTTAGTGTTGACTGTTTGAATTATTTTCAGTTACTCTAAGCTTGAGTTATTCTAAAATTACGGTTTTTATGTAATTTATGGCGACTGCTTCAGAATAATAGGTGTCTAAACTTCATAGCATAAAAATGGTAAAAAGTAAGCCTTTCATAATGTATTTTCAAGGGAGTATATTTTTTCACCATTTTATTTATAAAATAATCCACACAGTGAAAATGAAACTAAATTGAATATTTATGCTAGTATATAGAATTAAAGTTACTTCAAAACAAATATTTTGTATGTAATCGTCCTTCAAATAATATCAAAGGATAAACATAGTTGCCATGGTAAAACTGATTGAAACATACAAGTTAGCAAATTAAGCAGTGAATAGAAATACAAACATTTTTAATTCATTTAAGATAATTAGAACTGTCTGCTAGACTTTTCAACTATTTTTGTGAAATAACTTCTTAATGAACATTATGAAATATTTCTATTCTGAATTTAAAATGAAAGAAATTATTTTCTTTAACCCAAAATGATTTGCATAATTTTTAATTATCTAATAAATTAAGAAAATATGTCAAAACAATTGTCTGATGAATATTGAATATAAAAGTGATAAGATACTTTCTTTAGTAGTAGAAGATAATGATATGCAAATAATATTACTAAAATTTCTGAATATTTTATTTTATTTTTATTATATTTAGAGTTTCATATAGATATTCAGTTTCAACTGATTAAAATTTCCTAAATTCTAACGTTTTTTTTTACTTTTATTGCAATTACACTTCTAAACACCAACATACACATTTTTTCTCAGACATTTATTATGCGATATTATGTATAAATTTTTAAAATAAATTATTTTTAATAATCATTTTTTATTTTCATTTTAATGAAATCGGCAGAAGGAAAATCTTAATTATGCTTCGAAAACCAGTTTGAATGTTTCAATGATCTTGTTTTTTCTTTATTTCCTTTTTAATTCAATCATCGTAAATTTAATTTATATGCTAAAAAATGTTGTAGTTTTCTTATTAAAAGCTCTTTCCAATAATTTCATTATTATGAAAATGTGTTTAGCCCAGAATGAATTAAAATAAATCAGTACAAATAAATTAGTAGCTTTTAATATACATATATATATATATATATATATATATATATATATATATATATATATATATATATATATATATATATATATTAAAATTCATAAATATTTTATGGCATTATGAAAATACTAATATGTTGGAGAGATTAGTCGATTTTATATTATTAAAAAATAAAGTTATATCAGCACAAAATAGGGTTAAGAAAAATAATTCAATCAATTTTGAAAAAAAAAAAATCCATATTATTTTTGGAGCATTTCTTTGAATAATTTATTAAAGAGCTTAACATATTAAATGCAATAAATACTATATTCTTTAGAATGCCTTTTTTCCTATTGAAAATAATATTTTAGAAATTGTTAAATCTAATTGAATCTATACATAGAAATCTTTAAAAATTAAGACGAAACAATTACTATTTAATACTACTGAAATAAATTTTATTTTTAATAAGAAAGTTTTATCTCAGTTAAGATCTTTTTTAAATGTACAAAAATATCAAATATTATTAAAAAATTATAATTGGAATGGAAATCAACTTTTTTAGATTGCATAGTTATTAGCTTAATATTTTTAAATCGATTAGAATGAATTTTTATTTGAAATAAAATTACTATTAATGTAATTCATATTTAAGTATTGTCGTATTTGTTCCTTTTTAATTATTTTTAATCTACAAGTTTTTAATTGCCATCCAACATATTTATATGAAAAATTTGATTAGAAAAACTGAATACAAACATATTTTAATTAGTAAAAAAAAATCTTTCAAATTTATTGCAAATGCTTACAATTTTTATTTTTTTATGAAGTTATGTTATTAAATACAGGGGAAAAGGTAAATTAAAATATGTATGAAAATTTTTTCAAATTACAAAATAATTAGACAGAAATTATTATCATGGATATTATTTATCTTATTTTTAGATTGGATAAAATAAATGTATTATATCAAAAACTTAAGTTGTTTTGCTTTGAAATAAATTAAAAGTCAGATCAGAGACTTCATCTAAATTATTAATGCAAATATACTATTAAATTTATAGCCCTATACTAGAGGTATTTAAAATCTATTTAAGGTTTTGAAAATATATAAATATACAATATTTTCAAAAGTTTTAAGATAAATTTAATGTAAGCAGACAAGAGGAAAGCAACACTTACGCTGCTCCAAGATTCTATACATTGCTTCAAGGTTTAAAAATTGTGAAACTTTGGTGTAGACCAAATTTTACAAACTTAAAATACTATAATGAATTAAGTTATTTCATACTTTTTATTGTTTTTATCATGAAAAATAAAAATTATTTTACTGACACCAAAATCTTATTTATGAGCTTATGAGCTTAATATCATTTCTTGAAATTCTGCGAAAACATTTTCAACAAGTTTACTGCAAACATACTCATTGAAAAGTCTTTCTGCCTTTATTCTCAAAAGATATTTTATGATTATTTTTAACGGCGTGAAACTGGTTTTAACCAACCGTTAAAATTAGAAATATTTCCCGTCGAAGAAATACGATAACTCGACAGGTCTTGAAATTAATTTATCAAAGCCCCGCGAGTGGGTAATGTTATTTGCATAAGCATATGCAATGTCTTAATGCATTCTAGTATTACACGAGGAAGTATACATTATATTCCTCTTAAAGCAGAAGATGGATGAATAGAATTTTGAAACGTTGTGGAAAGGATATTAATGTTTCGAATAATTTATCTCTATCTCGGTTTATAAATTTTAACAGAGACTGTCACACCGTAAATGACACTTCAGGCAATTCTTGCAATTAAACTTTCTTTCCCCTTACCTTTCTTTAAGTATGCACATTTGGCTAATTTTGACAAAATAATTTTCTTACTTTCAATACATCTCTATCTGTACTAATAATAAAGATGAATGTGTGTGTTCTTTTTTTTTTGTTTGTTTGTTTGTATGTGCATGTCATATATACTGTGGAGATTGGAATATGCATCTAGGATTGTCTTCATTGAAATTCAATTAATCAAGAAACGAACTAAATTTTGACATGTTTCAGCAGTACTTCATCCTGGCACTTTTTTATTGTTAATAATCAAAGCATGTAGTTATTTCACCTTATCGAGCATATTTGAGCATAACGTATTCCTTCAAATAAATGTTTGATATTTTGCTGTACTTATAATGAAAGTTTAATTTCAAAATCAATCTGTAGCGAAAATTATTTTAAGTACCCACATTTTTAAACAACTCTGATCTTTTCTGTGATGCAATCTCTATCTCTGCTTATAATACATCTAAATGTATACATGTATCTGTTTGCTTTTGTATGTGCATATGTACGCCTGTGTTGTGTTCTATTGGTTAGATCATTTGATCTAAAGATACAAAATTTGGCACACATATATTTTGGAGGATAGAAATGGGCAACTTTAATCGCTTTTTTAATTTTTTTATTTATAATTTTAATTAATTAAAATTTAATCTAGATCCTGATATTTTGATGGGGTAACGTAGTAATATATTCCCACACATTTTTTTTTATATATATTTATACCAAATACAGAAAAATTATGCTCACATCCAGTTAAAAACGTTAATAAATACTTTTTCTTAAAGGATAAGAATAAAATATAAAGTGTAAAGTGAAGAAATATTTCAAGGAATCCTGCTTTATATTAACCTTATATATTTTTCATTAATGTTTGAAGTTATTGAGCAGTAGAAGAGAACTCTCGTCTCACTCCTTTCGATAGAAAGTTTACTTTCTTACCCGTTTGAAAAGTTTCGTTTGTTTGTCTTTAATCCTATTAAATATTTTAAAGAAAGTAATATTTATTCAGTAAAGATTTATACCTTATGAAATACCTAATGAACTGTTATACCTTTATCGTCATGATGATATAAATATTTTTTTACAAGAAAGGTCTGTTTAGATAAAAGAAATATTTTGTGTAAAGGAATATTTAATTGTCAAAAAATGCATATGTTTCAACATGAAAAAGTTAAAATTAAAGCAGAGAGATTAAATTGGAATATCATGATAAAATTTTATGTATTATCAAATTTATAAAAATAATAGTAATAAAATATGCACATAAAATTTGGCACCTCTGTATGCATACAGACAAGGCAGATTCGCTTCATCCTTTCTTCTTAAGATCGAGGAGCATAATGCCTCTAAAGGTGTTAGACTGCCTTTATTATATTAAAACCTTGCCTGGAAATATTACATTCAGTACAAACATTACATATTATAAAAATTCTTAATTATTTTGTCTAAACTTCAATGCAGAAATAACAAATAGGAATATTAATTCTGGGATCCACTTTAACAGTTTTTATTTTAAAGATGGATGCAAATTTATTCCTTTTATATGAATTCATACTTTCCACTTTCAAACCAAAAACCAAAAAGAATACAAAGACTAAATATAAAAAAGAACGCTGAATCAAAAACATTTATTAGTAATAATTTATATATATATATATATATATATATATATATATATATATATATATATATATATATATATATATATATATTGTAATGAGAAAAGATTTGATTTAAAAAATCAATGGAAATTCAAAATTAATTCAAAAGGAGTTATTGAAGAATTAATTTGAAGGTATGGTGAGAAATAATTAATTATTTTAAATATTAAGCAATCTTGACTTTCAATATCTAATTTGAAAGTGAAAGTAAATACCAAATTAGCCAAAAAAAAAAAAAAAAATTAAGAATCCGGCGTGAAGATTTTCTCCAGGGTTACCCTCATGCAAGTATTCAAACAAGGGATTTTTTCTGTGAGGGGTTTGACTTTCAATCAACAATATTGACCCCTCGTGACCCTGAAAAAATCCCTTGTTTGAATTCCTGCTCAAAGAAAAAATACCTTGTTTGGATCCCTACCTGAGGGTGACCCTTGAGAAAGTCTTCAGGCCGGATTTTTAAATCCTTTTTTTTAATTCTATTTTTATTCTTTTTGCTTGCATTAACTTGGTATTTTTATCAATGTGGTTAATTTCATATGTGTTTTAATAGTAGCAGCATTAGCACTCTCTAAATACAATTGTATCTTAATTTCTTTGATTCAGAAATAATTTTTTTAATTTGTTTCAGAAATAAAATTTATCCGAAATTTCAAAATGTTTGTATTTTTAATTATTTCTTATAGTAAATACATTATCAATCATTTACAAACATCCAAAGAAAATTTTTTTAAAAAAAATCAATGATGGCTTGAATTTGATTTTAAATTCAGCGCCTTTTAAGGAATTATTTTCTTTATTTTATATTTCATTTTATGAATATTATTCCTTATCTTCGTTGAGATATACATAGGGTTTACCTCATTCAGAAAATCAAAAATAAAACCTATAAAAACATAATTATTCCTCATTAATATGCAAACTGTTATAATTAAAAATGAAATAATTAAGGTAAGTAATGAAAATATATATGTAATAAATCCTTAAAGTTAGCATTAAATTTTCTTTATGAATGTTGATCATAGAATTACAGAAAGAAGCTTAACATTTACTAATTCACAAAATATTCAGAATTTTAACCTTCAAAACTTCTGAAATTTCTAGAAATCAAAGATTTTTTTTTTACATAATTTCAGTTTACATAACTCAGCATATACTATTAATACTAAAATATATACGTTCTTCACAATAATTCACAGTGCAGTGCTAAATCTTTTTCTTTTTCTTCTTTAGTATTGCCTATGGAAGGGCCTAGCATTACTGGTGGGGAGGGCAGCTACGATTTTGGAGACAACGTAACTCTGAACTGCACCTCAGCCAAATCCAAACCTGCTGCCAAACTAAGCTGGCTCGTCAATGGAAAACCAGTAAGTATACTTTGGGTTTTTCCTTATACAGAGTAAAAATATACAGGTTTTTTGTTTTTTTTTTAAAATACAAAGTTCACTTACAAATTTTATATCTTCTTGTGTCACCTAATGGAATATAAGTTTTATGCATTAAATGCCGTCTGAAAATGAAACGCATTGAAACGAATGAAATGCATTTTGATAGGTATGAAAAAATAGGATAATAAATGACGATGGTATATAGATAATTTAATCAAGTACATGAAGGAAAAATCCAAGATAAGAAGATTTCAGAAATCCCATCTATAGAAAAAATGTTTAACAAAAAAAAAAAAAAAAAAAAAAAAAAAATTGAGACTCTACAGAATCTATGAGCGGATTTATGTTTCATTTGACCCATGAAATAGGGCAGGTGTATCACGAATATGTATTGACACTCCTATGATTTTGAAAACGAAATACGTTGAAGTTTGATAATACTAATATTTCAACAACAACTCCACTATAAACATCATTTCGTAAACAACAATACTATAAACATCATTTCGTAAACAGCACCACTATAAACATCACTTCGTAAACACCATACATGACTCTGCTGGAAGAAATCCCTTCTATAGGGATCAGGACATAATGTTCTTCAACCAATCTAATGATGAGGAAATGTCTCATTGAGGAAGTCCCACTTATGCAAAATAATGGACGACTTAGAAAACATGTTACAAACACAGGCATATGTATATTGTGTGTATTCATGATACATGCGCACAATTGGCGTATTTTCTCCTTCCATGATATAAAGGTCATGTATATCTATTATAGCATTACTGAATCTAATCCTTGCCCTTCAGCGGATCCACATAAAAACAATTTTTTTTCCTAATTATCATCTCTCTCAATAGAGTCTCTGGTGATTGCAAGTTGAATTTCGGAATGCAGCTTTTTTTTAATAAAATTTAACTTCCGTGTTAACAAATTGCGAGCATGTAATGCATGTAAACGGTATTTGAATATCTATAAAATATGAAATGTTAAATCGACTTTATCTTTCATCATAGAGAATGATGAACTCATGTTATGAATACAAAAAAACTGCATTATAAATTATGTTCTCCATTAGATTTATATTTTCAATTTTTTAAAATAATTTTAAAGAAAAATTGCAAAGCAAATATACAAGGTTGGAATAGATGGAACTTATTTTTCTTCTTGCTTCCATGTAAATTCGTGTTTTTTAATAAAATTTATACTTTTGGAAAATAATGTTTATTTATTTTATAACAAAACATAGATTTAAATTTTATTTTTTAAATCTAGATTAAATGACCAATGTAGAACTTTATATTTTTAACTATATGATATAGAAAGCCTGGAATTGAAAGAAACGCAAAATTAAGTTTTCATAGAGACTTTAAAGTAAGCGGTAATAAATTAGAAATTTATAAATACAATATTGAAATTAAAAATTTAATTACAATTTTAACATATAATATATCAATAATACAATTAATAACGTATACCCTTCATTTAATATGAAAGAAATATTTTGTATATAAATAAAATGTTGTAGCTTAAAAATGAATTAGAATTAAATAAATAAAAATTTGCATGCATTATTAGATAGGCATCAATTAATTAAAGCCTCTGAAATGAATCAATCTTAAACAAAAATCCTAATATGAAAAACATTAACAACATGAACATCTACATATATTTTTAAAAACACTTAAAATTCGAAATTTTAACGTTCAGCGTTTTACAATATGATTACATAAAGAAAGAATAGAAATTTATATTAGAATTTCTACCAAATAGTTTTAATGAAATTCCAATAGAATCTTCTTCTCACACAAAACTCCTTTCATGCTAAATACGAAAAGATTACATTAAAAGTGGTGATTACAAGTGAAGTAATAAGAACATTTAAAACTACAAAAAAAAAATGCTAAAGCAAAAAATGGATTAGTCAGGAAAATTATACGAAGCGATTTTTTTAAAGAAAAATTATTCTAAAATTCTAAAGTCTTCGCCATATCTTTTAGGATTAAAAGTTGGTAAATCTAGTAACCATTAAAACATTTATCTATACTAATAGGATCAATACGAATGGGATGAATCGTAGTAATATGTTAACCGTACTTTTATATGTCATTTGATATTTAATTTAAGTCATTTTGAGCTCATTTACAACCTTCGACGCCAATATAATGAGTTAAAAACTCATCAATATACAAAGGGTTGTGAATATATCACGTACAATGAATCTGGAACACGATAAGTGCAATATATATAATTAATTATGAATACTTTAAATACCATATATACTATGAGTTAAAAACTAAATCAGTCGGTGAGAAGTACTTGATGTGAGTACTGAATGAATTTACTTAAGTATTCATTTAAGTTAATTCTGCAAAAAAAAAAAATCAAATGGATTTTTATTTGAAAAGAACCACTAGATAAACTTCATCTAATAATTCAATAGAACCACTCAGAGGAAATGCGTGAAATCATCTTCTGTTTTTCAGCGTTGTTGTTGGAATTGAAGGAAGGCATAATTTGGAATATATCAACATAAAAAAAAGGAATTAATTCAGTGCAAAATTATTTCACGGGTATTCTTGTTTTATTCTATTTCTGAAAAAAAAATCATTTCTTATAACTGAATGTGAAGGGGATTTGAATTTTTTTCCATGTACTTAAAATAGAAATCCGAACGAATGTTTCAGATAAAAATACGAATTTCTAAAGGAATAAAGAGAGCTAAATTTGTCTCTTTTTGTAAATACTTTTTTTTGATTCATTTTCTTATTTGTTACGTTAATATGTATAGATACATCATGCATAAGTTATTTTAATCATTAAAAATCAATATAATACATATTGTAAGTGTTCAATTTATGCTATTGTCATATCGTTAAATCAATCTTAGGGTAAATATTTACCCTAAAATATAAAAAAAATAATGAAAAAAGGAAAACTTTTTTTAATTCGTTTTTTTTCCCTAAATATTAAATCACTAATAAAAATATGCGGAAAAAGAGCTGTTCGGTTTATTTTTATTTTTAAGTTAATGTGTTCAATTAAAAATTATTTATATTCATTTTATCTAAACTATTGCACCAAAGAAAAGAAAAGATATTAATTTATTTGTTTCCAAATCATCATTGATATAATTAATTCGAAAAGTAACTAAGAATTCCATCGATTAGAAATTAACAATAAAAGAGATTTTATTGAAATTAATTTTTATATTTAATGTAAATAATAGTTATTGCTAAATAATAAAAAACAACAAAAAGAACAAAAGAAACAAAAAAGACAAAACAAAAAGAAGGCAAATATCAATAGAAATTCATAAATTGATATATCAATCTACATTGTGAGCAGATATTAATGAAGCTTTATTTTTGCCTACAATGACAGATATAAAGATTCATTAACATCATTTATTTTAAATTAAAATGATTAAAAATTCGTTATTATAAAAATAATTTCTATTTATTATGTATTATGTATATAAATAATTTATCGTGTTAATTAATATCAAAAAATATATTTGCTGTTAAATGTATTCCTTAAAGAGGTAAAAAATTATAAATGTATATAATTTATATACATTTAATTTACATACATATGTATTATATATATATATCTTCTTTCTTCTTCTGCTTCTTTATTAAACTGTTACTGTTTCTAAATCCCCATTCTGACGAAGTCATTCAAGTTTTTCTGAGCCACACTCTAAACATTATATATTTTATGATCATTGTAAATCCATTCGCTAGGTGGAGGACAATGACACAATCGACCATGGTGTCACTCTTGTTGAAAGCAATTTAGAAGTCACATCGAAGACGCTGCAGTTGCCCGTAACAGAAACCTTGCTCAGCAAAGGCAAAGTGGCCATAAAGTGTGAAGCTTCATTTTATGGTCGAGTAGCCATGATTAGTAGAGATATCACAATAATTGGTAAGAATAACTAAATAAAGTTCTTGACTTCATTCTTAATTTAATTTTCTATGAATAAAGCAATTATGCATGGCGGATGAAATGAAATAATTTAGTAATTGTATATTATGATTGTTGTTTCTTATTCGAATTTTTCTTAATATAAATTTAAAATCTGTCAATTTTGTTATGAAATTACAGTCTAGATAAAGGAAAATTTTCGAAAACGTGAGTAAAATTTCATATTTATAATAATTTTAGACAAAAATAAAAAAAAATAATAGGGAGAGAAACGGAATAGATTACAATATAGAAATTTCAATCCCTTACTGATATATTGAATCAGAAGATTTCTCTTTCTATAAAATCTACGAGCTTAGAGTATGTACAAGAATTTATTTCCTAGATAAATTATATCAATAGAAGGCATACATTTTTATAAATATTATAATATTAAAAACCTATGTTTTAAGTAGATAAAATAATTTTTTTTCCAGTTCTTCTTATTCATATAGTTTAAATTAAAATAATCTATCTAAGATACTCTTAGAATAAACGAGCAAAAATTGCAGCCATAATTAAATTGTACATTTTCTATATGGCTTTATTTTAAAGCATCGAAGGTTTTTAAATCTCTTTTTCATAGAATTATAAAGAACTGTTACAAAGATTGTTTCATTTAGATTTCTGAATTTGGAAATATGTGTTTCGAATAGGATCAAGAAATATTTATCTTTCAGAATATTAGAAACTTTGTAATTTCAATATCCCTTTCATATTAAATATAATTTCATCATAACATATATAAAGAATTCATAGCTACTGAATATAATATTATGTATTTACATGTCAGTTTCTATGTAATGGTTCCAGAGTTCCTGTTAATTATTGTCACTCTCAAAGAACTTATATGAACGTTCAATAGGTTTTGCGCAATTAAGTTTGACTAAGAATTGCACAATCCTCAACTTTTTTCATAATTCGTAAATAAATTTTATAACATTATATTAATGATACAAAATTTATTATAAATCTGAATGTATTTTGCGATAGATGTGTCTATACGAATTCATGTCTAGATGGCAATATTTCCCAGGAATAATGATTAGATTATTTAAAATTATTTTTCTTACGTCTAAGCTAGTATTTGTCTTTTTAATCATATTTAGGAAACTAATTCAATGATACGTTATTTTACAAATGTGATATGATAGAGTTCTCATAATTCATTTTAAAAATTTATAAATCATTCTAGACATCACTTACATAAAAGTTTAATGGAAACTTATAACTCTGAGAAAAAATGCTCTTCTTCGTGTTTAACTTCTGAGTGGGTGTTATTAACTTACTATTATCATAGTATATATAGTTTCTTGATGCAAGAAAATTGATATGAATAATTTTTGAATTGTTGTACTGCATTTAATTAATTATCATAAGGATGCTTTGCTGATTATTTTAAAGTCTATATCATAATGTCTGTATCATAATGTATCTGTATCATAATGTGTCTGTATCGTAATGTCTGTATCATAAAGTCTGTATCATAATGTGTCTATATCATAATGTCTGTATCAGATTATTTCTGTTTCATAATGAATATCATACAATTCCCCTTAAAATCTAGTATCTGTATAATAAATTATGGATCAATGATAGTATGCATTTTTATTTAATTTCAAATTTTAACATCACAGTTAATTTATTAGTGGTAAGATTTTAATTCTTAGTAATAACTTTCCCATAGTAAGATGATTATTTCATGCAACAGCATTTTTAAATATGATGCTTTCTAAAATCTAATTTTAGAAATAATTCGTACTTTGTTCTTTTTGAGTATAAAATCAGAATACATTCCAATATGAAATTGAAATTTCTTATTCGAAATAAGCTACATAAGCACAAATTGATACTATTATAAAATAAAAATAAATTAAATATTCAAAGAAATAATAAAATAATTCCGAAACGTATTGATAACATATATCGAAACGTATATTATATAGTCATCAGACATATGGACGTAACTAAACACGCTGAATTTGTTAGCTTTGGAAATAAAAGATTGGAAAATTATGAATATATATTTTGTTTCCCAAATTATATAATTATATTGATTAATTCTTAACTGAATCCTCCAATTGTTTTCAGAGTTAGACGGAGCCTCTTGTTGTTACTTCAGCAACTCACTTTTGCTCATAATCATTCTCATCGTACTCTGGCCCGGGTTTAGGTAAGTGAATCCTACTTTTTTCGATTCGCATATAATATTTTATCTTATTATCAGCGATTTGTGCATTTGAACAATTTTATTATATAGAAAAAACAGAAAAAAAATTTAAAGAGGAAAAAAATAAGAATATTACTGATAGTACATCATTTTATAACAAGTTTAATGAAGTAAATTAAGACAAGGTAAAAATAAAATAAAATATTATAAAAACCTGAAACGACCCCATGTTCTATAGGCAATTGTCAGTTCATGAATTTGATATTTATTAAGTTTCGTATAATATATTCCTAAAACTTTAAAGAACTTAGTAAGTGAAATAATAAAAGCATTGCATGACATCCTTATATCATATTTATTCAAATTATTTCCAATTTAAGAACAGGAATCGCAGGACACATTGGGAAATTTTAATGATTTTTTTTTAAAAAAAAAGAGTTTATTTATTTAGCATTCTCCGATAGTATAAATTGAAACAGAATTTCAAAAGAATTAATCATAAGGCTGCAATATTTTAAATATGTTAACCGAAACAATAAATGCTAATCAAATATTACTTATGATTAATCAAATATTACTTACTTACTTATGATTTAAATATTATTATCAGGAATTTAAACACATTCTGCACAATTTTATTAATAAAGTTTGAAAGAGACATAAAATTACTTTTTCAATGCCTGACAGACATTGATTTTAAGATTATTACGAACTAAAAACAGGCACTGAGTAAGCTTCATATTATTAGAGAAAATAAAAGTTTCATTTAATTTCTCAGGTTTACTTTTAACTGACACAATTCCTATGTTTAATAAAAATAATTAAGTTGGATCTGTTTAGTTATTTTCTAAAGTTTGACTTAGCAATATGACTACTGTTAAACTTTGTTTTTTTCTGAAATTCGATAGATCCGTAATAACGAATAGTAATCAATAATCATTTGTTTTTTAACTAAATGTAACATAATTCTAAATTTAGATTTTTAGTATATAGCTTTTAGTAATTAGCTTTAGATTTTTCAATTATAATTATTATCAAATTGTTTAAATGTCTTTGAAGGTTAAAACGTATGCAATTGAATTGCATATAATTTGTCTGCTATATTTCAGAACAATCACAGGGATAGTTACCATAGCTTACTAATAAAATTTAGAATAGTTTGCAAAATATTAAAAAAAAGTTTTCAGTCGATTATTTTTATATACAAGGTGGTCAAACAATTCTGAGCGCTCTATACAGCGAATTACTCAATGTAAAGGCTCCAAAAATGTTGAACACACCATTCAAGACAAGGGGGAAAGGATTAAGCGAAAAAATAGTTCCAGAAACACCGATAGATGGCGCTGTACAACAAAAATAGGCCAGAAACACTCAAAATACACATTTGTAACACATTTTATTGGAATGCATCAAACATTGAATAACAAGAACCTTACCAGGTTGTTCAATTGCAGATTGTGATTGTTCGATTGAGATGTTTCTCACATGCAAAATGATAATGTCTTTCAAAACTGCCAATTACCAGAGACGCCCTCGATAAACAGGATTTTTTAAGTATCCCCAAAGCCAAAAATTGCAGGGATTAAGATGTATAGAACGAGATGGTTAGGTTGCCGGCAACACACGACAAATTACTCTATCATAGTAAAATGTTGCCGAAGAAACTGCTGTACACAGAGTCCAATGTGTGGATTCGCTTCATCTTGTAAGAAGTTAATTCAATTAAGACAATTAATTTAAGGCGCTGTTGCATTTGGGGAACAGCAAAATTTTCGAACATGTTTTGGTACCTGCTGGTATTCACAAATCGACGAAATTCTCGAAGTGCAGCTGCAGCATTTCCTTTGTTATCATAAAACAACTTCACAAGCAAGGCGCGAAGCCATCACTGATAAGAATGACTTTTTCCCAGGTTTATCCCTTTTATACTACAGTATCAACAAACCAAGAATTTATGCAAATTTTTGTGCTTACAGAGCGAAATTGCATTTACAAAGAAAGTTTCGTCACTTATTTTATTTTCTTTTTTTTCCTATCATCAATAGAATTGTGAACACATGCGATGTTCCACATGTGTTTGTTTTTTGTGATTATTTGTGTCTTTCCAGCTTATTTTTTGTTGTACAGCGTCATCTATCGCTATTTTTGCAACTGATTTTTTTTTCGAGCAATTCATCTCCCCATGTCATGAATAGTAAGGTCTCTGTATACAGAGCTCAGAGTAAGGGTATTTTAATTTTAATCACCTTGTATGTATTATATTTTATTTAGTACAAAAGTCGACATGTTTCATGTAGAAATCCTGTAAGAAAATGTGCTTTTATTCCTATCAAGTATTATAACTTCATTTGACTAAATATATTTCATAATTAAAGATGTTTTCAAAAGAAAGTTTCATGATAATAGGGCAAATTTGGGCACGAAGAATTTTATTTCGCTATTTTTCAGATTCCTAAACTGTGCTTTAACAGATATTTAATGTACTAAATACAAAATTTTGATTGCAATTTCAAAATCGAGATATAAATTAAGTTCTAGGCATAGGTATTTTATGTTGTTATTCGAATATTGTTGTTTCACAAGAACGATCTTGGACTAGTTTTAAACGAGCATTTTTAATCACTTCGTAAATCAATAAAAAGCTCCTTCAGACAAATTAAAAATATTTTCTACCTGTTACTGTGATAGATCAATTACAGGTGTACCAAATTTTATTACTCATTCTAGTGACACGTGACATTGAGACTTTGTTCAAAACCATTCATTAAAAATTCCTATCTAATACTAGCCGCCTTTGGCGACCAGCCGATTCGCCAATCTTAATGTTCGTTTAAATTTTAATAATTAAATAGGTTGAACTGGAGTTTAACCCCCTTCTTCGCCAAGTTGCGATAACGCGCCAAAGCTGGCAATCTTTATTATGCACTATAATTGAACATCTGCTCCTTTGCTTTTGAACATTTCGCAAGGCCGTTGTTGGCGATTTTTAAAAATTGCGCAAAGCAGGGTCTTAAACTCCGGTCGTACCATTAAATATTTTACGCAATTCTAACTTTAATAGATTCTTCAGCAAAATATTTTAAAGCTTCAAATTTTGATAGTCATATAATTCACTCATAATATTATAAGGGCCTTCAGTCATAACGTGATATGTATCTCTCTAATTTTCTGTTACCCCTCGTAGAATTTATGCTTTAAATTAAAGTATAAATGATTAATCTGCAATTAATATAATATTTTTTACTGAAACAAAGCATTTTTTTTAATAATATGATTACTGATAATAGAGTCACTGAGCGTTTAAACTTTATGGGCACTAAAGAATATCTTTCTTAATTTATGTAATATCTCAAGAATTTGTCAACAAAAATTTCTCAGATTCATCATGAACAGATCGATTCATTAACAATGTTTAATTTTAAATGCATCAAACACTAAGAAAATAAAATGAATCGTTTAAAACAATCGGTCGAAAACAGGTTTAAAAAAACTACTTAAAAACAATGTACTTAAAACTATAAGCATATACAAAAAATATATATAACTAACATAAATACAATTTAATTACAAAAGCATGCAATTAACCTAATAATTTAAATCATTGAAAACAGGTTAAAAAAACTGCTTAAAAACGATGTATTTAAAACTATAAGCATATATAAGAAATATATAACTAACATAAATACAATTTACTTACAAAAGCATGCAACTAACCTAAAAATAATTTAAATCATCCGTTGGTTGTCATGTCAACAATCAGAAAACAATGCGCATGCGTGAATTTTCTTCGCCAGTTACGTTAACGTAAATGCATGAATTTTTCTACGCCAGTTGGGGTAACGCTATGCTGATTATACATTTTTAATTTCCTTTGTTCTGTGTTATTTTAATTCAAAAGCACTTCAGAATGAATCTGAAACATGGATTAATTAACAATGTTTAATTTTAAATACATAAAACATTAAGAAAATAAACAGAATCGTTTGAAATAATCCGCCGAAAAATGATAACCCTAGCCTCATTACTGTTGGGAAAAAAAATTGAAGCCTTACTCATTTGGCGGTGGGGAAAATAGAAGATTTTTTTGGCTGGAAAGTTAGTTTTTAATTAATATATTAAAATTCTAATTAAAATTTCGAAAAAAGGGACCCCAGGTGCACATTTCCGACCTCTCAGGTATACATGTACCAAATTTGATAGCTGTATGTCAAATGACCTTGCCTGTAGAGCGCCAACACACACACACACATTGAGCTTTATTATAAGTATACATTACAAACAACATAGTCTATGATACACAGATTAAAACTGGTTTTCTCAAATTTTGAGAGTTAAATATTCTGATCATATTTATATTTTTTGTATAATTTTTTTTTCTTATTCTTGTATTTTTTTAATTAATACGTATGCATCTAGTAGACTTTAATTGAATTTTATATTTTAATTGGAAATACAGTTACGAAATCGGTATATTATTTTGATTAAATGTCACATAGTAGTCTCAAAAACTCAAAATATAGCTTTCATAATTACATAATTTAATTGCTTTTTATATTTGAAATATGATTGCTAAACTTTTTTAATATTTTGGAACATATTTTTTTATATATGTTTTATATATGTTATATATGTTGTATAAATTTATTCATGTGATTAAATTTATTTAATGAATAAAATTATAAATGATGTTTCCATTCAATATTTTTTTTCTTTGAAATTAAGTTTATTGAAATTCTGAAAATGCATGTATAAAAAAGGAAATATGAGATTCTCTTTACGTGCATATTAGTCAAAAGATAGGTTTCAAACTATACATATTTCATTTCTGTAGGTTTAACAAAAGTAATAAATGAGCAGAGCTCTTGGAACACATATATTATTTCCTGATCGATATGATACCCCATTAACTATATTGAACTGTGAGACTGAGGGCAAAAATCTATATTAATATACCTTAATGATCCTAAATACTATAATTTGTCGATACAAAATTAACTATGATAATATTTATTTTGGAAGCACGATCAGATAAGAGATAATTGGGAATTTCATTTTTGGTGTTATTTTCTCTTTCTATTTTGAATCTATTCCAGCAATTTCTTTTGGAAATTTATTGTGGCTAATATCACCTAAATTCAAAAATATGCAGTAGTATAAAATAATTTTGACTGTAGATTTTGTACTATGTCAAAGACAATTAATGTATTATCTATATTTAGGTTAGTTGGCAGTAGGCTTATTTTTTGACGCAAATGTCAAGTTTCACTAAGCCGCTGTGCGAAGCACTCGTTATTATATAGGGTATCGAAAAAAAAGTTAATCCCTTTATTATGTAGGGTATTCCTTAATTATTTTAATTAGATATATACATCTATATTCAAATGTTTATTTAATTAGATATCTGAATGTATTAAAATATTTTGAATTTTATAAAGGAAGATGGTAAAAAGTTAGACAAATGTAAATTTTTAAAGGAATACAATTGCAGAAAATAATCAATGAGTAAAATCTTTTAATTACATTCATTTACAAAACTTAAAATGTTATGCTTCTCTCTATAAACATTTCTTAGATATGAAAAGGCAAAATAATGGACTTAGTCCATTTTCCCATACATATGACCGACATTTGAACTCGTATTTCTCTGTAATTCTCAGGGATAATATACATATTACAAAAGATTATTAAGAGGTTAGGAACCGGGAATAATAAATCATTCTTTGGCATCTATATAAAATTGAGTCCTTTTCACAACACTCCTATATATGGGATCCAGCTCATTACTTGTGACATTGTGACCGGCTTTTTAAATTTATTAACGAAGTTCGACATAGCATGAACTTCCATAGGTCACTCATCCTTTAGTGCAGAAATTATGCCAACCAAAACTAAGTGAATATATAAGAATATTAAACGTACATGTGTACAAAATAAGTTTCTAAAACTTTCACATGGCACTTTACTTAAGAATCGGCATTGATAATGAACTTTTTTTTCGAAGAATGGTGTTTTATCGCTCCAAAAGTGATAGTTTTAGATTAATGCTTCTTTTCCCAACAAAGAGATATTCTTCTGCCCGAATTACATTTCTAAAGGGAGGAAAGATTTAATTCCACCGGAAGTGGGGTTCAATTGTAAAAATCTAGACTCTGATCATGATCTGATAGTAACTACCCATGGAGTCAACGAATGCTATATGGATTATAGTAATTACATTGAAGTATTCACAGCAGTATTTTTTTTTTTTTGGAATAATGCGTTTTGAGCTGACTATTCTTTTACTAGATTGAAGGCAAATAAATCCAGTTGTTCGTTTACTTTATGACATATTGCACTCCGCTGTAAAAATCTTGCAATCTAAAATTTAACATAAGCGATAAAGGATGTAGGAAATTCAAAAATCTAATTTTGCATTTTTCTAGAACTAGACCAGCATTATGTTTGTATATAGCGTAAATTGCCAGCATTTCCAAACGTTCTTTGTTATTGTCATTCTAAAGAAAGAGTAACATTGCAAACGAAGAATTTCATTTTCTTGTGTATATTCCAGAACTTTTCTGGATTATTTTAAATGCTCTTTCCCAAGTTTCTCCTATTTGTTGTTGCAATGAAAAGGGAAAAAATGACATATTATTAACATAATTCTTTGAAGCCATGATGATTTGCTGATATACTCTTAGACATATATCTTCATATGACACTTTTTCTGTATAAGATAAATTTGCATTTCTGAAATAACTGCTTCCATCTAAATTCTTGCTCAAGTCTTTAAGTACAAAAATAAGCGTGTTTTTACAATTTCTGCAGATGAAAACGTGAAATGTTGTATGTGCGCAGATTGTGGTAAGGGAAACATTTTATTAATGGACACTTTTGCGCTATTATAAAAATGTAATTAAAAAAAAAACTTTTTATCATCAACCTTTAAAGAAGTCTGATTTTAGCATAGAATTTACTCAAACTTCGTAATTTTGAAGTCGTACTTTTATTGACTCAACCAGCATAAATTAAAATTTTCAAACTGCGCATCGGATCATGAATCAAGTGGATATATTATAGAAAATGAATAATAAACATATTATATCTTTTTTCTCATAGATATATAAATTAATTATTTATGACTGATCCCAAATTCTAAAATTTTTCAATATCTATTTATAGCTTACAAAAGCTTTACCTAATTATATCAAGGTGACATTAAATATCTGCATGAGCTCAGGATATTGCATAAAAATTCTCATATCATTATTTTTTCAGACGTGCACTTATTAACTTAGGCAACATACAATATGTTTAACATCATTTAAAGCATTTCTCGAACAAAAACTATGTGTCTACTTCTTATAATTCAACTCTTAGAATTTGGCTATCGGTCATGATAAGATTCGACAACCTGTATATGCAAACGATTATCTTCAACTCGATTCTCATAGTACGGGAATTAAAATGCCATAATGTCTTCTCTAAACATTACCTAATTATTTCAGAAAAATCATAAATTATTCTAGAAGGATTAAGCAATTAGTACGAAATTACTCAACGTACAAAACAAAATATATTATTTTCAAGTACATGAACCATTGTATTTTTCTATACTATGTATATTGATTAAAATAAAAAAAATATTGAACGTCAAAGTTAATCTTTGAAAACGAAAACCCATCGAATTATGAACTAAATGTTTTGTTTCCCAGAAACCTGTTAGAGAATATATCGATTTGAAACATTAATAAAACTATTAAATAAAATGGAAGCTAATGGAAATCATCAGGAAAATAAACTAAGAAAGAAAGTATAAAAAGTAAACTAAATTCAGAAGATAGTTCTTGAAATGAGTGTTTCATTTTAAAGTGGAAACGTTATCGTTTATGTTTTAATAAACTTTATATTCTGAATCTATCATTTGTGCATGTTCTACGCTATAATACAGGTAAAAATTACATAATTCATACAATAATTCCAAATATATTTTTCATCTAAATATATCTTTTTTATTACATTTGAATCTTGCATTGTAATCGCGTTCATCTAAATGTAAATTTTGAATCCGTTTAAACAAAAATTTGATTTTAGACGTACATATTTAATTTAAAAACTGTATATCGCATTGTATAGAAAATCTTTTAATTTTAAAATAATAAATATTAAAACTATTTTTTCGATGCAATATTTCTTTTTTTTATGACTATGAACGAAATTTTTCCTTATCGAGAAATATTATCTTAGAAATATATATTAAAATCTGATGGAAACATTTTAATTTGTGAGAAAACTACTTTATCTAGTTTGTTTGTAACCAAAATCTTCATTTATTCATCATTGATTTTCTTATGAATTCTTTAAAAATATTTTTTTTAAATTGATCGAGTTTACAAAAGAGACAATTGAGTTTTTTGAGATATCAAACAATAATGAATTTCATTTTTAGAAAAGCTATCTACGGTTTTTTTTATTACAGTTAAAAAATGTTTAAATAATATTCAAATTGAGATAGTGTTTTGAATGGTATTCAGATTGAAATAGTATTTTGAATAGTATTCACGATTTTCATTAAAAAAGACTAACAAGGTAATATTACTCCCTTCTGGATGATGAGAATAAGATCATAAAATGTTATTATTTGCTTTTATATTTTTCTCACTTTCTAAGAAAAACTAAATATACTGAGTTTCGAGAATTTTATTTACGCTATATCTTCATAACACTCGAATCACTTCAGCGTGCTCTAGAAACATAAAGATACCTATTTTGGAAACCGTATGGTAGCAATATTTTCTTTTGATTTTTCTTATTTGTAACTTGAGACTTTACAATTTCTTGACAGAAAATATCCTCCTAGAATTTCGTCAATGCTGCGTGCTAAGTTAAGTAGAAATTTGACTTTATTCTACACATATATAGATGTCAACATTTATTTGCGTAAGGTAAATTGTAAGATGAAAAACAACCTTCCCACTTTCGGCTTTGGAGATATAAAACCTCTCCTTCTACGACATATCCATTCCAACCTTCTGATACAGGGATTTCAAAAGACTCTCTTCACTATCGATTTCCTTTCTCAACAATAACATCGTGTCTGAATTCCGAAAGAGTGTTATTTATGTAGCTGCACAACGAGAAGAGATTGCAATAACAAATGAATTCGAAGATTGTCTTTAGAATTTTCTATCAGCTTGGAATTGAAGATCGAGGCCAAAAAGCTTAAGAAATATCTCTTTTCTATTGTGTATCTGCTTATTTTTGAAAATTTATTTGTTTTCTGTAGTAATATGGAAATATACATTAAATACTAAATACTTACCATAAAATTTTCTTTTGAAAATGAATACATAATCTAAAGATATATAAAGTAATTCATCCTCCCATGGGCTATTTATATGACATATATTGACCATAAGCTTTAATATATGCCATTTTTTATCTTTTCCCTAATTAAACATATCAAATAAAAAGAAGTCGCATTTATACTAGTTTGCATGCTGCAAAATTCAAAATAATAAATTTGGAAACAATAATGTTCTATTGATATTATTCCAGGAATGACATTTGAATCGAGTTTTAATATAAGAGCTTCAACTGAACTTAAAATGCTTCTTTTTCACTATTTTATAGTATTACTGTGCATCACAAAGTACATTTAACGCAAATATTAGATCTATGTAATTTTATCCCGTCTTTTTATCAATCAAACATCTTATTTATTTTAATAAAATTGAAATAATTGTTAAATTTATAGTATTTTCTTAATATAAATTTACTCACCACTTTTCTGAATTAAATCAACAGAATCATGGCGTAAAGAAAAAGTTACTGTGCACTTTGAAAATTGTTTAATCTTTTTTTAATGATTCAAGACCCGTACGTTTGAAATTGGAAAGATATGATTTCATAGCTTTTCAAAAGTGTTGTATACGATTTTTAGTTATACTACTGTTCAAACACAAAAATTTTATTGAAGAAGCCATTATTAGAAAGAAATGTCTTTTAACTGTTTTAAAATAGATAAGTTAAAAAAACTTCTAATTTTTTTGGTCATCACTAAACATTAAAAATTAAATAAAATTAAAAAAAATTAAAAAAATCCGTTTAAAATATTTTTTAAAATCTGCTTGTTTCCTTCTTCAAAATGATTTCTACATTTTCTGAGTTGAATTTTAATTCGGGTTAATATACTTTTGTTGACTTGAATAGTTATTAAAAATTTATAACATAAAACTTAGTAATATTTTTATACGTTCGAATAACTTGCGAAATAATATATTAAATTAGCAATAAATGTAAAATAGAGGTTACACAAATATCATCAAAATAATTTATTTTCTTCACTATAGTTGTTTATTAATATGAGTGTTTTAAATGAGTGAAATATATAAAGAATGGAGAAGAAAAAAATCATAAAAGATGAAATCACTGATTATATAATTAATTTTACTCCAAAATTAGCTTCTTTATTAATGGACTATCATAGGATAAGTTTTAAAAAATGCTTCTAGGGGCCTTTTGTACAGAATATAATCAACAAATCTCATTTATCATAACCTGATTTTTGTTTTAAAATTTGAGGATTTAAAGAAAGTGAGCATATTGTGATTTCACTCTTTATACTCTATTCAAATTAAAAAGAAATCCAATAATTTCTTCGTCTACACATCGTGCCAATGTAAAAGGAAAACTTATAATATTCTACTGATTCAAACTTTTGAATATATTTTCTTGAAACAACATTTTGTTATTATATTTTTCTCATATTTCACCTGCATTGTAATGGGAAAATGCTATCTTATTATGAAAATCAAATAAACTACCGATCAACAAATAAAAGGGAATTTTATTGCATCCTTATACATAATATAAAATAAACTGTATACAATCAAAAATAATACATTATTTATTCTAACTAAAAGGTTATATTTTTTAAATTTCCATCAGATCATAATTTTTAAATTTTGTTTGCAGACTTTATTATTTAGTAGATCAAAAAATTCTATTTAAATAATGAATAAATAATTTTGTCTATATCTCTTATAAAATAAGCCAACCATTGTGGTATAAAACATTTCTTTTGGAGAAGTTCCCAAGCAATTTAAGTATATATTTGAATAGAAAATTTGGATTTACTCTTTTGACTTTCTATAAAGTTTACAATAGATGAAATTTTTTGACTAACAATGGTATAAGAATCATTAATCAGGGGATTTTATTTTTCGAAAATAATAAAGAATCTAGTAATTTCCAAAAGTTTTCATTTAGAAATATATTTCTATTAATTATTTGTTACATAATAACATGCACACTTCAAAAAAATTTGGCATGACAGTTATTTCACATTTAGCACAGCAAGTAAACATTTGTAATAAACGCTTGTAATATTAAAAGAAAATACTCTATAAGAAATTAATAGTAAATGAATATTCAGTTCTAATAATTATTTATGAATATGGGCTTATAAATTGAAATTGAATAAATGATTTAAATTAATAGACTGAGCAAATATAGCATAGTAAAAGAGGCAATTTTGAACAGTTTGCAATAGAAAAGCAAGATAAAGTTAATTTTAGTTGTTTTTAAAGTTATGGCTTTAACTCCATGCTTAAAATATAACAAAGTCTATGATTATATTATTTTATTAGCTATTAATTAAACGATTTCTATTTAATAAAAATTTGTATTAATCTTCTCATCCTTAAGATCATTTAAATTCTAGTACTACAGTATAATGGAATAGCCAAATTCATCCTTTAAGTATATAAAAATATTCCTGCACTCTTCCCCTCAAAAACCGCTTTGGCAGACCGTATTCTAATAGCAGGCCCAGTTAAAAGAACACCCGGCTTAGCTGATAGCATGGAGAAAATGTATGCTCAAATATCCTTTGAGAATTCTCGGAAAACTCGCCTCAACACCAAATCCGTATGAGCGAGCGTCTCCAACAATTATAGCATGTTCCTCAGGTATTCAATTAATCAATTTAACCAAAACGAGAAGAATTCATACCCAGATGCCTCCGACGTCCTCCATAGAACCACCACCATTGTTGAACAAACATATCAAGCCTTTCAATATTGATAAAGTCAAGAAATAGTTTAAATATTATGCTTCACGTTTTTCTTTTCCGTTAACGGAAATCTTATAGTAGTTAAGACATTTTGTTAAATATTCTATAAATTCCTCTGAGTGAAATTTTATTGCTTCATTATAGATATTGTCTTATAGTTTCAAAGATTCTTCATAGAACACGTAAAGTTAGCATTTTCAGTTGGATATAACACTCGTAATTTTTAAACTTTTTTAAGGTGTACGTACACACTAGAAGATTTAAAAAAAAATTTTTAACTTTAAGAATCCAATTTTTTTCACAGTAAGTCATTAATATATGTTTAAGCTCATTTCATTGATAAAAACCATATTACACTAATTATTAATTAATTAAATAATATTTATTGAGCTAATTAGCCTATTTTTTTAAACATGATATCTTAAATTCTAATTTGTACAGACACTCAATTCTAGTTGGAAATTATGCCTAATATTAATCTTCATGTTGTTTGCCTCAATCAAGTTATAAAAATATTTAGTTTTTTTAAACAATTTTTTCATTACCGATGAATAAAAAAAATCGAGATTTTTTCTGTAATTTTAACTTTTAAATAGCTATTAAAAATTTATTTCTCTAAATATGACTTTGATTGAGGCACAAAATATCCGCTATTTCATATAGATTATTTTGATATATAAAGAATTGTATTTGGTTATTTTCTTGTTGAGTTAGGATTGTTTGAATGAAGCAACATAGTGGAAAAATATCATTCTTCATAAAATGAGTTTTTAAAAAACCATAACTAGAGTTTTTAGTGAAAGCACCTCAAGAAAAATAATTATAACTCGAGAAATATTTCAAATATTGACAACATCTTATTGTCGCTTGAAAGCTAAAGAATCAGAGAACATTATTTAGCAATAAAAAAAAATATTCGATAATTTGAACGATTTTTGAAGTTTTAAGTGTGTATGTATATACACCTTAAAGATAGAAAGATTAAATTACCATTCCAAAATAAATAAGAGGCTATTATTTAAATTTTTTGAAACAGGAACTCCATGTAAAAATATTTCTATTAGTTTAGTAAAGGTTAATAAATATTATTTCAATAAAATGAAATTCGTATTTTACAATACGAAATGATATGAAATTCACAAAGAAAAAATGTTATTCAATTTTATTTCCTTAAATGATAAATCAAATTCCGAATAAAACCTCTAATGATGAAATACTAATAGATTTAAAATTACAATTGAAATATGAATACCAAACAAATAAATAAATTTAGAAAACGTAATTTCATTCATTCTCTCTCCAGTTACATAAATATGGGTTAAGCGTTCGAAGAAATGCTGAGAAAACTTTATTTATGGATGATATATAAGTTTAATTATTTTAAATGTTTGAATGGTGCCATATTTTTAAACTTCAATTTAACATAATATATCATGATTTTATATTTTTAACACGGCACAATTTTATTTCAAAAATATTTAAGATATATGTAATGCGATATTAGAAATTCCTTGATTTAAGCATCTTGTTGGAAGTTTTGTAAAAATGGTTTATTTAAGAAATCTCATAAAGTATTGTTTCTATTTTTTTCTTTCTGAACGAAAATATGACACTGTATTAAAGGCATAAAGTAAACCTTAAGATTAAAATAGTTCATCAGCTCAAAATTTGAAAAAAAAAATATTATTCATTATGATATCAAAGTTATTAATTATTCTCACAAATGTATATCAGTTGGCAGAAAAGCCATTATATGCAATTTAAAAATACCTTAACAACATGCATGCTTTGTTAAAAGTGAATAAATATTCTAAACTGAAAATATTTCCTCCATTACTATTAAATGTCTACGGCATTAATAGTAATATGCTCATTAACAATATTATAGTCCAACGCATGCATATAGGGCAAGTACCTACATCTTCCATGGAAATATCCCTGCTTTTTTTATCGTTATTATGAAATAAATTGAGATGATAGAAACATTTTTGGAATTTTAAATTGAAGGCATCTGAAAAGAATTTAGGCCTTTTGGAAAACACAATTTAATTCAATTCCGAGGACGTGAAATTCATTACTTAAATTCACAATTAATATGAAAGATAAATAAATATTTAATTGCGTGCTAAAGAAACGTACTTGAGATGCTTTGGAAAATACAACAGTGAATGGAATGAATGCAAAATTGTTAAAAATGTAGAAATTAATAAATTATACGAATAAATATTATAAATTTGTTTTGAGCAGGGAAGTAAAGTATGTATACAAAAAATTTAAATACAAAAGTCAAAATTGATTACAATCAAAATCGATTTTTTTTAAAAAAATAGATTGCTGAATTTGTGAGATCACTGTCAAAATTTTAAAACTGTTGGTAGATTTTATAGGAAAAAAATGTGTAAAGAAAATATATTATAATAAATCATAATGATGATGTCGTGTCCGCGTTACCACGGAAAGGGGGTGCAGTAGCTTCTGAGGGTAAAGACCAATGAGCACCCGAGTGCAAAAGTCTAACTTCTAGCTCATATGAAGATGAAACACAGACATTCGCTTGCACAATCCTTTTTTGCAGGGGGCGCATTCACACACCTCACAGATAGAACACAGTAACAACCATGCCCGAACCGGGACTCGAACCCAGGACGCCCAGGTCATGGGGAAGACGCGCTACCCCTATGCCAGGACGCCGGTATTATAATAAACGGGGAAGATATGTACGACACATAAAAAGAATTTTTGATATATATTCATTGAAATAAATATTATAACAAACATTTTATTAACATCATTCTATTAAAATAAAAATATACTCGTTTGAAAATAAGAAAGCGTGTGTAAAGAAACCAAAAGATAGAATTAGCTATATATAAGAAGAAATTGTTAAATATCGCAACGAATTAGAGAAAAAAAGTGTATATATATATATATATATATATATATATTAAAATAGCATATTCAAAGAATTTTTTAACTATTTATTAATGAACATATTTTTATGCATAATGTTTACTTTTCCAGGTGAGTGTGCTTCTTCTTCCCCAGCTTCAAATCTGTTAAGAGTCTTCAACGTACGAAATTCTTGGAAAATGCCCTCTGCCCTTCATATTTTGTATCAAATGGATGTGGAAATACAGACTGTGCAGTCAAGGGACTTGGAATGAAACATGAAATAAAAATAATAAATGTTTAAAAAAATGAGCATTGAAAGAACTAACAGGAAATCAGATTCTAAGAAAACAGAGATCACAGTTTTTTTTACGGCACACGAACGGAGATGTATAAAATCTTGCTCAAATCATTGAACATTATGTATTGGAAGATGGGAACTTGCTCTTCACTGCGTTAAGAAAGCATACAGTAATTTTTATTAAAATCTTTCTTCAAACGACTCAAGTATAAAAAAAAAATGATATATACAATAAACTGCTGCATAAATCTCAGACCTGATCTCAGATTTCAATTTCATCATTAATTTGACATCTTGATTTTGAATTAATTATATGGATTGATCTTATTAGTTACCGTGAAAGTAAAGTTCGGAAACATTAATAAAAAGAAGAAGAAGAAGAAATTGATAAAGGAATAAGAATTTATTACCCTTTGATAAATACTTTTACATTAATAACATTCATTTTAGTTCGATTGTTTTACAGGAGAATTAAAATGACATTAGTTTCGATTATTTGAACTCAATTTGTATTTTCCTGGAAAGGAGTATCTTCTGAATTTTATTATAATCAGAATCTGAAGATTTCATAAATATTTAAAAATCATTAACTTTATTTTGCTTTGTGGTTGACAATAACTACCATTTTATAAATGACATTTTGAAATGCTCTGTATTTTATTTTTTTCATTTCTAATCATTAAACATCTTCATTAATAGTTCTTCAAAGTCACAAATAGATGAGGGTTGTAATCTTTAGAATTAGATAATTTTCAACTTAAATAGATTTCAACTTTTACTTTTTTCCTAAGTTCCATACAAAAGAAATCGAATATAGATTTTTTTCATTAACATTCAAAATATAAAACATAAAACTTTAAAAATCTAAATTCGAAACATCTTTAAGTTTTTTACTATTATTTAAAATTTAATAAAAATATTCAAAAGGATCATTAAACCACAAAATAAAATAACATTTTAAGTGAATAAAATTCTAATGATTTTAGTAATGAATAAATTATATGCTTTATTTAATGTGAAAAAAATATTAGTAAAATGCTACAAAGCAAAATATCTAATTCTATACAATGATGTACATATGTATTTAAAAATGTGTATATCGTCTGTGCAGCTATGTAAATATTTATAATGCCAATTTGAAGCGTTCTATCTTGATATTTTTCACTTTCTGTAAACAGATTTTTACTTTTTTACAATATTATAAAAACATTAAGAGCAAATCAAACAATTAAAAAACATTTAAATTATTCATATACATATACATCATATATATTTAATTTATTAAAATGATTATTCATAAACAAGAAATAATGAAATAAAATTATCGAAAGCATTTCAATTAGTATGTTTTATGTGAATATGCAACTTTTGTACTTTAAATAATAAATATATATTGCACAACAATCTAAATATATAATTTAGCTGATCCTTTATTATGCTACATATTTAAAATGTGCATTCTCTGAAATCGTTTTACTTGTGGAAATATTTAATAATGTATTTCCATATTGTATTATTTGATTGTGATTGTAAATGTTTAACATTTTATATCAAATAAACACTTAATCATATATCATTTGTATTTTTTAGATATTCGCTACATTACATGTTTCTAAATTTAAAAAAAAAGGACTAAATAAAATGTTACCAGAAGAATTATTTTAAATATAACATAAAAAAAAAAATGGTTATTTTTTTCCTATTTATTTCAAAGTAAAATAGAAATTTCATTAGCAAATAAAAATAATTTAAAATGGATTTCGCTTTGAATAATATCTCTTTATGAGCAATTTATTCTCCTTAAGTATGGTTTCATTATCAATATTGTGAAATTATCAAAGTATTCGTACTACACCATAAGGTAAACTGTAATTAATATCGTTGTAGGCGACATATCATGAGCAGTTTAATACGTCAAATAATACTGTATATGATTCGTTAAACACATACTATATAACATGAATGGCAATGTAAGTTCTATGAAGAAGGCCTTTTAAATTTGTTTCTCATGCAGGAATGTTGATAGCTGCTTAGTTTTCATTACTTATGAGTTTCAATTAATGGATCTTTAAAAATCTCAAGTTGTCGCTGAAAGTTGCAAAAATGTATTGGAATAATTTATTATCTCATTTGCGTCAAAAATCAATTATTATTTGAATAAAAGCAAAAAATAAAGAAAAGAAATTATAAAAAAGGTGCAATGTTTCAAAGGACAGATCTGAAGTTTCATTAATAATTAGCACATCAATTTGTATCATCTAGGAACATCTTTAAACTTCATTAGTTGACCGTGCGGTGAAACATCTAAAACGCTCATAAACACATAAGGATCATTATTCAACATGAAAGCACGGCAAATAAGTAACGAAGAATTGAAAAAGAATACACAAAAGCACATTTGAGGAAAACAGCAGCACAAATGCATGGAATTCGCAATAAGCAGCCGCAACAGCAGAAAAAGATAAGAGAGAAAACGTAGGAAACCAAAGAAATATTTCACTAAACTGGCTCGAGGTCAAATAAACTGGATTCGACTACTATGATTTATATGGTTACAGGGTATGAAACGTTCTAAGCGCAGGGATTTGAATTCTACTAGAAATAACAACAATGCTTTCTACTATTGTTTATCATTTTCCTATTTCTTCAAAAAATTCTCATCAAAGTCATAGGTTATTGTTCTCCATTTAGACACCGTTAGAACTATCTATAAAGCTCTATTCCTGGCCAAGAAATAAACTGCTAAGGGCAGCAATTTGGCGAATTCGTAACATTGCTCTTCTGTTCAATGACTGGTCTCATTACATAGAACTATGATAAATAAACCGGTTTTGAATTATAACCAATAATAACCGGATGTTTGATTTTAGCTCCAAAGTAATAAGTACACAAGTGCTTATTTAACAGAAGAAATGGCAAACACAGGGGTCCATAGATCTCTAATTTGTTGGTTTTCCAAATTTATTGGCTTTATTTTGAATATCAATAGTTCACTGTAAGAAGGTGTCAACAGTTCCTGCTATTGTTCTATGTAGACATATGGCATCTTTATCACCTATAAAACAAACACTAAGACTGCAATGAGTATTTACCTATATCCTCTATTTGTAATAATTTTGTAGGAATCGAGACAAATAGGCGGATGTTGCACAAAAGGGGGATAAAGGTTTAGAATATTCTAGTCTATAATATTATTCTCCTCAATAAAGACTTAAACTACACGCCATCTTTCTATGGAAAGATGGCGTTTCTTCTATTAGGGAAAGCAAGTACAAGCGTGTGCAAGTAACACAACAAGCGTATGCTTCATAAAAGCAAGATGCTAAATCGAGTTTTTGAGCCTTCATTTGATTACAATTTGTATTTACCTCAAACTCAGAATTTAAAAACGAATATATTCCTTAGCTGCTTAAACGGCTTAGTAAATTTCAATTTACAATATTAGGTGTGCAATTTTGCTTCGCCGTTTCTCGAATGATAATTGCAGTGGTAAGTAGAATCGAAATAAGGATATCAAAAATGTGGCATCGTAAATTTGAGCATCTGTCAACATAACAACAGCACTATGTTAGTGAATTTGTGTTTGAGTCATAAATTTAATCTCTATTGAAACGGTTAGTTTTTCAATCCAAATTCATCTCAGGCGTACTGTTTAATACGTACAATAAGTCTACTCTTAGTTAAAGAATATGTCATAAGTGGTTTCAATGCTTCAGATAGAATGTTTACGTTGCCAAGGTTATGCTCTGCATTTGGTGGGACCAACTCGGTTTAGTATATTTAGAGTGGTTGAGCCATCGCAAAGAATCGATATCGATTGCAATTCATGCATTTGAGTCGAGAATTGAAATATGCGATACAAAAGGAGACGCTGCAAAGTTATTATCCACATGTCTCAAGACTCAATCAGATGTCTCAAACTGGTCGAAACAAACTTGGAAATGTTAAAATGGAAGATCTTACCACATCCGCTGTACTCTCTAAATGTTATTTCTTCTGAATACTATTTGTTTCGATTGATTCGAACACAGCCTGTGTGATTAAGATTTTGCTCTTATGAAGAAGTTTTAAAAAATGGATCGATATTTATAATTTGTAGTTATATCGGTAGAGAATGGGAATATACTAAGTAAAGTAGCTAAATATTAATGAGGTAACAAATAGAAGTATACTAGGAGCTACTTCTATTGTGCAGCAAAATAATGAGACTATAAGCCTCATTTTTTTTTCAATAACAAGAAACTAAATATTGGCACTCCAACTTTCACGTACAATACAAGATAATTTTTTTTTCAATAAAAAAATAATATATGTGACTTCAAAACTTTCCAAAATGGAGAAACTTCCTATTTTGTAAAATACCATCAATTCTGAATTTCATCTCATGCAAAGCATTTTATAAGTATGAATTGTTCAAAAAAGCTTTAAAAGTAACTGCAGTTTCAAGCAGACCCGTTTCCTTTTTTAATCCTTTATAATTTAAATAATTTTGACAGTCGTGCAAAGTTTCATTTAAAATTTATTATTACTTATGGTACTGTCTTTATAAACGCTTTTACTTAGAATTATTGGTTTCTTCAGAGATATCTATGTATAATTTCTTAATTGTTTTCTTATGGATTAAAATTTTTAAGCCATTAATTACTAAATAGTTGTTTCATAATCGATATTTTAATAATTAAAGTTAGATTTAGTATTTTTTGTTTACTAAAATTACTATCTTACCATTAAATCACTTTATTTAATCGTCTATTTTCGATGGTCTTCAACTTCACATCACATTCTAAATTTAAATATGACAACGGGGCGCAAGGGTATAGTAAAAACTAAAACTAATTATCTCTATTTAATCTTAAACGTAAATAGCCTGCAAATTATCTGCTGAATATCAGTACTTCATTCCATTTAAACATAATTCACAGAGGACAACAGTAATTAGATAAGATTTTTATCTTTTATTATTTCCAGAGAAAAAAAAATTAAAGCTAAACGAAGCCATCAGTAATTGTTAAGCACTTTCACTATCAGCATTTTTAACTATTTAATCTTCAATTAATTTTAAAAATTTAATGTTGCAAAATAATGATTTAAATTAATTTGAAAAGCATTTATGTGGCTTGATGAATGATATTTTTTTTAAAAGCAGCTAAATTTTCATTAAAGTGATAATTTTTCATTAATTATTTCCATATTGTTTTCTTTTTTAAAACAAAGGACTTTTAACATAATAATGCGACGCGGACTTTATAAAAAAATGTATTTGTTAGAATAATCCCTAATTTTCCGAAAATCCGTCAATTCGAATTAAATGTCAGAATACTGAAACGAAAGCCAGAGAAGAAGGAAAAATCATAGTTGGAAAAGAATAAAGTCTCAATTATATATCTGCAATTCAAATTAGTATCTAAAAAAATGCAATGGCTAAAAACCACTACCTTTCTGAGAAGAATGATTTTTTTTTCTTGAACTAATTTCTGAAAAATTGCCTAATACTATTAGGTATGCCAATATTTGGTTTTTCTCATCGAATTATATTGGAATTCTTATATCACCATTTGCTTGTTTTTAACGTGATTTTTTTTAAAATTTTAATCAAATTCCATGCACTTAATGCAGCTACATAATGTATTCCCAAAGATATCTACATAAAAGACAATTGATATAGTACTACGATGTCACTTATTTGATGTTAATTTTTTATTTTATAAATCATTCTATAAACAAAACAATTTAATGTACTCAATAAATCATGGTAAAATTATAAATGCACACAATTAACTATATCATCATTTTAGGGTCGAAAAACACAATTTTAAATATGTATTTTATTTATTCTTGTTTGCATGCAATTTCAAAAGTCTGCAAATAATAATAGGTATTTTTATACCTATTATATATTTCCTTATTTTATATTATATTTTATTTTTCCTTATTTTCATATTATGTAACTTGATTTCTTTTTAAAATATTCGCTTATTAAATCCATATATATTGCAGTTAAATAAATGTTTTAAGATAATATTAATTGTGAAGTTCTTAAAAACATAAATAAAAGATGCTTTGATTCCGCATCGGTGTCCAAAATTAAGGCTATAATTTTGATGAAAATCATAATTTTAGAATTTTAAAGCAAAAAAAATCACAAAAATTGAGAATTATAACCAAAGAAATTTAAATGATATTAAGACTATAGGAATTTTATGGCACTGCCGTTTAATGATTTTCAACAAAATAAATTTTAAAATGATATTCTACAATGTATAGTGAAAATGTAGAATAATTCTTTAAATAATAATTAAACATTTATTATGAGAAAAATCTGTTAGTAATAATAATTAAAAATGCGTTGCAAGAAAAGCAAAAATTGACTTATATGACTTTAACATCAAAATGCGCATCTGTATATGCATAGATAAAATTGAATTGGTCCTAAAGTGAAATGGTTGCTTCACTTAATCGGCTTTCTCTAACGGAAATTTTATTAAAATACAACTCAAGGTTGCTACATATGTTAACGTATTTTATTTACCTAAAGTACACAAACCTTCTAATCTCGTGAACCAATTTATTCAACATAAAAATTTGAAAGAAATGGGATTTATTAGCATAAATTCTGAACATAAATATAATGTAATTAAGTAGTAGTACCATAATTACAGAAATGTTTACAAAAGAAAAACTTTTTTTGCAATAATGTAGTCAAACAAGAGGAATTTCCACAGTCTCTTGAACTGAATAAATTTAAAGATATGCCCTTGTTAATTAGATATCGTTCTTTCATTTTACTGGTGCACAGGAAATTGCTCAACATAAAGAGCGTTAGAATTCGAATCTTCATTTCTTTCTATTCCAGAAACCTTTTCAAGAATCTTTCCCCCTTTCTTCCTGATTCTAATTGTATTATAACTCTTCTTTAATGGACACTGCATTTTTCAATCAATATCTTTTGTTCGGACGTGATTAAACGTCACTAAGTGTTTTCTTCTTTAACAAGAATGACAAAGAAATGCAATGAAATCGTATAGGTTCGATGGGAGTTCGAATGCTAAGTTTATTGTCATTATATCAAGTATTTATTCTAATTCAAGATTCGAAACCATTCCGTTATCTATTTCTTTTCGAATAATTCTCGAAACGATTATATAGATAATGAAATATAAATTTCAAAATGGTCTTTGAAAATTGGATTCAAACGATGTATTAAATGTTTTAAGAATAATTAATTTTTATCTAAAAAGGCGTTAAAAAATCAGTAGAATTAAAATAGGCTGCACATTTCCCATAAATAATAAATAGGTTCATATTTCAAATAAATACACCGCATTGACTCTACAAAAATACTGAATTCATAAAAATACAATTATCTTAATTACATTTCAGAGAATAAACTCGCTTACTCTTAGCGCATTTAGCTTAATTTGCGCGAACATTCTCTTGAAATCATAAATTTGAGAAAATAAGCTTCACATAAAAAATATTCTTCAATAATAACTTTAAGGAAAACAAATTTCATGTTTCATTTTTAAAACGAGTGTCATTATTTTAAAAAAAGAAGGTTTAGAAATCAATTGAAATTCTATATTTAATTTCAGACAATACTATGTTTTTGTCAATATGATATACGCTTGCCAAATTAATTTAATAATTGAATAAAATATTTTAAACAAGATCTTAAAAAATCAGTTTGAAATCCTATATTTAATTTCACATTATACTATATTTTTGTCAATATTATATACACGTGCCAAACTAATTTAATAATTGAAAAAAGCATTTTAAACAATATCCCAAAATCAGCTTTTGAACAGAACATATTTAATTTGTAGTCTTTACATATTAGTAAAAACGGTGTCCTCTGAATAGATATGTATTTATTGAAAAGTTATATTCAATAAGAAATTTTCTAAAAACATGTAAAGAAATAAGTTTCATATTTTCACATACATTAAAAAAAATTGCTACACATATTACAATAAACTATTGTAGAATGCCAAAAAAATTGAATTGGGGAACTTCAATTGGGATTAATTTATAAGGTCTTGGAAATAAAATCATTTCATCTATTAATATTTTTTTATAAAAATAAACTTTAACTGTGAAAAAGATTAATTTTGAGAAATGAATTTAAAAAAAAAAAAGAATACAGTTCTACTAAACCTCACATTTTTAAATAAGTGTGAATCGGATAAATGTAACTTGATGTGTCTAAAACCTTTTTTATAATTTAGATGTCTTAGAAAATTAATTGTCCAATGTTTGCTCTTGTTTAACACATAAAAAATAATCATTGAATTGTTTTTGATAATTTTGAAAGTATTCATTGATATGAATTTAATGAGTTTCATCTTTCTTTATTTTATTCTGTGAATGATGCATACATTATTAATGTTCAGAAAAAATATTTTATTATGAGTTCTTTGTTTATTAATATTGTTTCTTATTTTTCCGCATTTCTAAATAAAGCAATATTTTTGCTCCGTGGTTGTTTAATTTATGGAAGAAAATAAAATTATACTTGCTTAATTACATATTAATGTCATATATAAACATTCAAATAGTAAAAGACTTGATAAAAAATAAAACATAAATAGTAGAAAAAATATATATCAAATAGGTAAAAAGCAAAGCAAATAGCATGCATAAAAAATAAATAGAGGAGTGAAGTTCTTTTGAATTTACTCCTCTATTTATTCTAAGCCTGGATTTTCTCAAATTATTTTAGCTAGAATTTAAAAAGTTTGAGTGAGCAGAAAATATTAATTTTAAATATGAAAATCACTAGATAATATTCAAAGCCCTTACATATGCATTCTAAAAATTCAAAACCTAATCTATTTTACATATAATAAAAATGTTAATTATAATCTCATCTGTAGTAAATGTTTACATTTTATTTTTAAAAAATCAACTTTTTAACAAAACTATCGCATAAGAGCAACAAAAGGCTTTTATTACTGAGTGCAGCATCATTGCTAATGTTGATGGACATTTAGATAGGTAAAAGTAATCATTAACTATATCTCTGATGTGACCATGCAGCAAATATTTTCAGAATAAATTTTAATTTAGTTGTGTGGACGAAATTAAGCCTATTGTGCAGCATTATCATCTTGAAAGTGAAAATATGTGGACAAATCATTAAAAGTTTATATAATAATGATAATATTTGGTGAGACTCAAAGGCAATTTCCCATATTTGTGGATCTCTGAAATCATGTACGCATTCTCATCACACAAATTTATTTGAAATTCGGATCAAATAACAACATGGCAAAAATAACTTCTTATGTAGGAATATCCAAGTAATTTAGAGTAGTAGTGCTAAAATAATTTTAGTTTTTTAACAAACGTCTGTTCATTTCATAAGAAATATAATCCATGATTTTATCAATATAAAGACGTTAAATTCCGATTTAATAAATTTATATTATTATTTATACTAAAAGAGAATTATTGTGTTTGCTATTTACATAAAACGAGCTTTGATTATCATATTTTGCCAATGCTGTGTCTCGAATTTCTTCCTTCTTAAGTTTTATTTTAAATAAAGGATTATAATTGTATCTTGGAAATTCGGGAAAAGCCATAATTTTTACGTACATAACAATATTAAATGCCATAACAGGAGTTGCTAAATTGGAGCATTTTAAAGTAAAATCTATTAAACTATTTTGTACAGTTTGATATGAAAGTGATTACCGCAGAAAGTATATCGCGTGATACTTTTCTGGAATATTTATTAAAAAATAATTGTGTATCTATATTTTCTTAGTTGACATTATATTTCGGATTAAATGTTTCAACGACATTAGTGAAGTATTGATTTCGCGACGCGGTGGCCTGGTGGTAAGGTCTCGGCATCGGAACCAGAGGGTTTCTGGTTCGCGGCCCGATTCCATCGAAGAACCGTCGTGTAAGAAGATCTGTTGCACGTTAAATTCGTCATGACCAAACGTTCTCCCGCTGGTGTGGAGTGATCTGGAGAGGGGGGTGCCAGCTCAGGTGTCGTCTTCGTCATCTGACCGAGGTTCAAAATTACAAGGTCCGTCCCAAAATAGCACTAGTGCTGCTTTAAAACGGGACGTTAATACAAATAAACTAAAGTAAACTAAAAAGTTTTTTTTTTCAAAATAAAAGCTATTTATTCGTAATAATTTCTTTAGTAAAGCCTTTATTTGAATTCTAATATATGAAAAGGAATTTTTGTTTGTTCGTACCTTATGCGATGCCGTATAATTCCTCCGATTGTTCAGGCATTATTAAAGTATTAAAAAGGAGGATGTCAGTTTAAATTCTGTCTTTAGATAACTAATTTTATAGATCATTTTTAAAACTGTAAAAACCTTTTTTAAAGAGACCATTCAGAAATGAATATAAATGCTGTTGCTTGTATAATATATAATATAACATACAGTAAAAATAATGTATAGTAATAAATAATATAACAAAACGATACAAAAATAATGACATATTGCTGATCAGGAACTTTTAAATAATTTAGATGAAGCTTAGAATTGAAAAAATGTGTTTTATCTATTTGGAATTTTAAAAAAAAAGTCCCAGTAACACACCAATGATCAAAAATAAGAAGGATAATAGGACCAGGATATAAGATATATTTATTTTAAAATTTAAATCTCTGGCATATGAAAGTAATATGATAAGAAGAATTTAGATAAATAATATGTTTATGTTTCCTTTGATGTTATAAATACATACTTTCTTAGAAAAGATCTAAAACCAGGTTCATATTATCATTTGAGTTGTCGTAATAAGGTCAAATAATTGAAAACAAAAGCTGGAAAAGATAAAAAAAGAAATTAAAGGCATTTTGCCTTTTTTTCGTAAATAATATGGTTATAAAAACTATATACATATTATTAGAAAATGAAAAACTAAAAGATAGTTTAATTCTTATGTCGATAACTAAAACTTAAACTATTATGTTATTTCTCAAATTTATTGATAAATATAATAGTATAGACTGTTAGTATCTATATATAGTAACGGTCTTTAAAATTATATACATGGTGAAATTAAAGTTCTATCAATTCCAACTAAAAGTAAAAGAAAATTCACTAGAATTTTTAAAATAAAAATTTTTGAATAAATATAGAAAAGTAACTGGTTTTATCAATGAAGAAACACAAAACCTTTATTGAAAACTATAATATGCATTTTATTATGACTAAAAATGTTGAAATTATCATATATAAAGATAGTATATAGTATCATATATATACATGCCATATATAAAATCTGAAACGTGCAGATTTTATATATGGTAAATCTTCGTCATCTTCAAGTGATGAATATTATGTTCTAGAAAATAATAAACTATAATATGCATTTTATTATGACTAAAAATGTTGAAATTATCATATATAAAGATAGTATATAATATCATATATATACATGCCATATATAAAATCTGAAACGTAGAAATTTAATAATCCTTAACGCATATTAAAGAATAAGATTGTTCTTGAAGATTTTATGAAAACAAACTAAGTAAAAAGAATTATATTTTTAATATGGCAGACAAGATAAAAAAAATAAAAATACTAAAAAAATAAAAGAAATAAAACAAGTGTTAATAAATAAACCATTAAAAATTTATAGTGATTATAAAAGAAGGGTTACAATCAACAGAAAATAAATTCACTTTATTATCTAATAAATTCTTTATACTCCTATGAAATATTTAAAAATAATCTAACTAATTTGATAGAAAAAAATCCTGTTAATCCCTTTTTGAAATAAAATAAAATATACCAAAATAAACAAAAAAAATTGTAACAAAATAAAAAAAAGGAATTATGACATGAATTATTACAGCATGAAAATAATTACATGCATTTTTAATTATGATCAAAAACATATTCTTGAAAAGCAGGAGATTAAATAAAAATTATCTAAAGGTATTAAAATATTTATGAAATCCAATACTTCGGTTAAGATTACAAGGGCATATTATTTATTTATAATAAATATCATAAAATAATGGATGTAATTTTAATTTTTAAACACTGTTATATTCACTTTAAATAAATTTATAAATCTTCGTCTTCTTCAAGTAATGAATATTATGTTCTAGAAGATAATAATAATTTGTAATCTTTAGACCTTTGTAATTAATTTAAAATAATTACAAGAACATTAAATTAAAAATGAAGGTTTTTACAGTTATTCTCACTATTCAAAAATCGGTTCAAAGAAAAAAAAAATATTTGAAAAATAAGTTGGATTTATTTGAAACTTAGACACTGTGTCTATGTTTTTTTTTTTTTTTTTCATTTACTAGTAAATTTAGAAGTAAAAACAAATGTTCAAAAATCTGCTACAGAAATTCCTCGCTTTAGATATATACAAAAAACTGAACAAAATAGAAATATGTTAAATGATTTTGTGGCAGTACAATGATTTATAAAATAAAAATAATAGTAATAGAAGTCTTTGAAGAATTAAGTAAATATTTCTTCTATTTATCCAACGATTTTAAAATATGAAAAGCCATAAGATGTAGTTTTACTAAATATAAATGCATACTTTATAAATTACTGTGTTGAAATAGAGATCCTCTCTTGAAAATGTATGATAATTAAATCATTATGTAACGATTGATTGGGCTGAAATTTTTAAATATCTGATATTTAATCTAGCGTTATTAAACATATTTTTAATAATTTTTTAAATAAAAAATTCAATTAAAATTGAGATTTTTCGATAGGAAATTTAATAATGGATATAAATGCTGGAAATACTGTTACTGAACCAAACAATTTTTTGAAATATGAGAGCCAATTTGGAAAATTAGAAATTTTATGCTCAATAAGAATTTCCAAAGACTATCCATTTTCTTTGATTATGAATCCATTCAAGTATAGTCTAAAACATCCAGATATATTCACTCCCCATTTTAGGGCACATCAGTAGCATGATATTGATGGAAAATGCCTTTGTCCTATAGGTCTCTCTCTCTATATATATTCGAAATTTGCTCAAGAGCTATGCAATTCATTCCAATTTCTTCCATTTTTTTTAAATTGTTTGTTTTAGGGCAAGTCAGTCAGAATGAATCTATTGACCTTGCTTTCAAAAGCCGTTTTTTTAATCAGATTTCACCTGAAATGCAAATATGTTAGAAGAATAATAACTCTTTCGGTTCCAAATAATAACTACTGTTCCAAATTTATTCTGACACTTACAAAAAACGATCTTTTGATATACTGATCATAGAAATAAGTCTCCTAAACTAGTTAATTTAATTAGAAATTACGTTGACTTATCATTAAGTATAAAAAATAAAGAAGTATGCTCGACAACATAAATGTTCTCAATTTAAAATATACCTAATATTTTACTATTTAAAATTATTTATATTTATCTCTTTTTATTTAACTTAAAATTTTATTATTATCATCTTATATCTTATATTGTGTTCATTATCTTGCATTTTGCATTGATTTTTTTATCTTTAAATCTTATTTAACCTCTTCAGTCCTCATTTTTTTTAAAACTGGTTTAAAAATTTGATTTCAAGATCTTTTACCTTTGTTACATCTCAATAGTTAGTGGAAAAAAGATTTGCTGATCAAACAATTTTAAGTTCCATAATTTTAAGGTATACATATGTGTACATGAGGTCTTAAGCAAGTTAAAGCATCCTCGACAAAAAAAAAAAAAAAAATCCTGGTTACTTAATAGCTATATTTTTCTTATTTTAAGGCCTTATAAATGAAAAAAATACAAATTTAATATATTAATAATCTATTAAACCTTATTTTGAAGGAAATTTCATTTTTTTTAAATATTACGTAAGCAGATACTGCATTTTGAGCTCTTGACTCTTCTCCTAGAGTTACATCCTGGATACCTGCATTTTGATATATACTTATGGTCCATGTAATGTTGTAGATGGCTTGAGATATCTAGTTTTATTTCTTTTTAATTGGGAAGGGACAATTTTTCTTGCTCTTTTAGAGGTATTTTCACCAGATGGTGGTAATGAAATCTCCAATGGTCTTGTAGTTGCATTTCCATCATTTGATGACTCTTCTTCTATTAATTTGTCTTCATTGAAAGATGATTTTTTTTTACTTCTTCTTGGTTTCCTTTCTTGCTGATGATAAGAATTCCCTCATATTTCAACAGGGTCCGAATTATATGCGTTTGAAACTGCAGTAAGGTCATAACATTTTCGGCTTCATTCCTGATAGCTCAGCTTGTCGCTTTGCCACCATTTTATAGTATATGAAACAATTGACAACTACTAAATCTACAAAATGCGTAAATGCTCGCGTCGGTCATTTTTTGTAGTAACTGCATACCGGTAATATGCAAAATAATGGTCGATGCCTCCCATATTATATGTTTTTACATAAGTTTTTATATCAGCTTTATATATGTTTTTATATCAGCTTTTATATGTTTTTATATCAGCTTTTATATGTTTTTATATCAGCTTTTTGTTTCAATTATTTTGTCTATCTTCTGCCTATTCCAATTGACTCATTACCTATACATGTGGATAATAGTCAAGGATTTATTATCTTTCTACTTGACAAGGCACATTTGACTATCGTCTGTGACCTATTCATCCTATTTGTCCGGTTTAATTAATTTTGATACACATGAAATTCTATTGCTTCCCCTAAAATCACTTTTTCCTAAAAGCTCAATAACCTACTTTTGAGGTAAAGCCACTTGACGTGAAAAAAAAATACTATTAGCTGATAAAATTCTGTATATTCTATGCATGATGTCGGTTTGAAATATCAATTACTGACTACAAGACAGCTATAAAATTAAATTTCTTACTCAAGTTAAAAAATAAATATTTTTAAATTTATATTTTATTACATTACAGAACATAAGAATTATTTATTATGAAAAGATATACAATATATTCAAGGACAAGAAATGACAATTTGAAAATAAGCGCTCAAAATATAAGCAGCGCAATGGATCGCAAGCAATCAGGAAACGGGCGCGAAAACGCCCGAGGTAAACATATGTGTACCTTAGTTAAATTTGTATTTTCACCGATTTTATTATAGATAACAAGATATAATTTTTTTAATGACTTTAACCAGACACTTAGTATTTTATAAAAAAATATACAAGCGCTTTATTTTAATAATAAATATTAAAAAATGTACTTATATTTGCTGTGCTTTCTGTTCACCGCCATTTTCGTTATGTCTCTAATTAATAGCGATGGATATGAAAAAAATACCGAACTGTAGTGCTATTTATTTATGCAAAATGGAAGCTACTTTCATAAACGTTGAAATGCATGCATTATTTCGTCAAAATTTAACTTTATTGGATAAGAAAAATGAAAAAAAAAAAAAAAATTGCAGGAACACTTATGTGTACCTCGGGACTGAAGAGGTTAAAGTGTCATACATTTTTTTTTTATATTTTCCGTTGAAAAGATAGATTAAGTTCTCATTAAATAAAACTTTTGTTTTATATTTTACTTGCACTTTTAAAAGTTATAAGATAAGAAGAATTTTCCAGTAAAGACACTTCTGATCTTTCAGAATTGTTTTGTCTGTATGGGCTTTCACTGGAATTTCAGTTAATTATGCACAAACCGGATTTGTCTAGATTTGTCTAGATTTACTTGGATATTTGTGATTCGGCTGGCCTATTTCGGTGAAGCAGATTCACTTTCAAGATATTGAAGTAGAACCTAAATTTAATTTTCCCGACACGACTAAATGCGATCAAGTATTGAAGAATCCAATTACATGTCTTTATTGCTGTGAAGATTTTAATCGAATGTCCAATATTTAATTTCTAACTTCATTCATTTCTCAATCTTATCGGCCCGGATTCGCCCCATATCGGCCCGGTCTACAAAGCCATGATTTGGGAGATTTCCTGGCGCATTGCTGAAATAAAAAAATTTGCTGTTAGAATTAATGCAACCATTTTATGTGTTAACGATAAAGTAGGAAAAAAATTCCTCACTGTAATGACTTCTGTCTTTAAAACTTGATTGCTGTTTCACAACATATAAGATTGATTTTATCATATTACTAGTTTTTAACCACTTAAACAATTTTGTCAAAGTAAGATTGCAATCTAGAATTTTTCATTATAATTTCATGATGAACTACAGATGTAGTTTCATGATATGATAACTACATATTTACCAAGTGTTGGATGCAACATAACCCAGCTAGATTCTTGAGTCATTAAAAGCATGCTTATATTAAGTAAAATATTTTATTATGAGCAGAAGTGTTTTACGCTAAGTTTTGGATCTCACGCATAAAATAAAATTAGTAGAAATATTACACTGAAGCATTGGACCCTTATCTAACCATATTACAGTATTTTTAAAGGATTGGTCATTTTTTTATAAAAGGATATATTGGTATTTGTAATGTAAATATGCATTTCACATAGAAATCGATCAATATTTTAATTATAGCATTTATAACAAAATTATTCAACCGTTATTCTTCACTATCATTTGCACTTTAAAAGCTTTCAGATGATAGCTGAAATTACATAAAAATATTCTAATTCAGAATATTTTACTGTTAAATTCCATTAAAATATTTATTTTCCGTTACAGTTTGCTTATTGTCTCAAACAAATTGCTATATAATTTCGTATGCGTACCTCCTATTTTTTTACTCAAGCATTTTTCTATTTCAAGGTTCCTTGAACGATATTCAAATGTAATTAAAGATAACTTTATTCTTCTCAACAAAATGAGCAACAACGCATCTAGAAATATTGTTTTATTTGGGAACAGAAAGAAAAAAAAAGGTATAAGATATGCAGAAACTGAATTAAATTGCCTGCCTTTTCCTAAAGATCAACACTGTTTACAACATTTACATAATCAAAATAAAAAAAAAATGAATCACATTACTTTCAAAGGCATCTTGTATTCAAATGTAAATTACATGTTCAAACAAACAAAAATCAATGATTCCTTGTTCAATGAACTACATTCAATAATAGAATTATTTGCGGTAAATCCCAAGATATTTTGATTATGATTACGGATTTCGGTAGATATCATAAGGCATTTATCTGGCGCACAATTTATTCAAAGAACCAAGTTTTATCGAGATGTATTTATATGTCTCTTTATTTAAGAAAGGACAATTTTGAAACATTGCTTCTTTTTTCCTTTTAAATTAGTTAGACAGGCTCTTCTTCGATATTAAAAACTTTTTTCAGATAGGCATTAAGAATGAAACTATTTTATATTTAAATATATGAATGAAATACTTAATTCCCTGTAAATATTTGTATATTTAAATAATCCGATTCATTATTTTTTTATTTTATAATTTTGTTTGCATTTTTTAAATCCAGTGAAAAGAGATAAACTGCTGTTTAAATATTTGATTTTATGATTGAATAAAATTCTCAATAAATAAATATCTGACTAAATGAAATCCTTCAGTAAATACTGTAATAAGAGAATCACGGATTCTTTGCAAATGATGTTGTTGTAATCAAATTTTCGAAGAATTTTATACAAGTATTACATAAATTTTAAACGTGTATGTTATTTTAAGAGAACCATTGCCGGAAATTAAATCTTTAATTTTTATTATTAATGATTCAGATGTCTAGGATGCCGATGTCTAGATAAAAAATAGGTATATTAAAATATCTTGACATTAATTTTTATAAAAGTTAATATTTAAGATATATTTCTATGTGAAAAGTATTAAGTTTTTAATCTTGCTATTTTAAGATAATCAGAACTTTCGCATAAATAATACAGATATTTCATGAACTTATAATTATTTCATTTGGAAAAAATACTTATTCAGATTTATTTTAATGGAAAACCAATAAATTATTCAGTATGTAAAATGAAAGGTTTAGCTTTTTAAATATTAATAACAATGTGCACCATTTTCATTTTTAAACAGTCTATTTAAACTTTTTGTTGCAATTTCTGTAACGATAAATTCCTTCCCTTTTATATTTTTTAAAATTCTTTTTCGTATTTTTGCGAAGAAATAACAAATAATTGCCATTAAAATGTGTAATGGTTTTCTTTTGCTTCGTGAACTAGAATAAATACTTGATTTATAAAAGTAAATTTAATATTCGAAAGGCCTTTACAGATCCTGGTTCATTCTTTTTTGTCATCCTTCTAAACAAAGATAATATACAGTGTCATTTTATCTTGCCTGAAAGATATTTATTGGGATATATAATATCCATTAAATTAGATTATATATTAAATAGATAATAAAATTCAGAAGTTTTATAAAATTTATAAGAGCTTCCAAATGATTCCCGAGAGAGAAAGATACCTTCAATTTCCATTATGTTGCACATTTTCCTATGTATCAATAAAATAAAAAAAGAAAGCATGTAATTTCTATGGCTGGGTATCTTTAATTGATTCCGCCTAGGAGACCAAATAAATTGTAGAATTTTTTTAGTAAAGGCTTCAGTAATTATGCAATTAATTACCTATCTTGTTTTCATTTTTAAATGTCTTTGCTTTTAAAACATATTCTTTTAAAGGCTTGTAGGAAATCTGTATTCACTAAATTAATTCAAGGGATCAGAAAATCTGTTTATTTTTGAAAGAAAAATAAATTAAGAAACATAACAAAACTGCATAGCATTTCACATTAAGTTCCTTTCAAAAATAAGTAAAACATTTAATTGCAACAGTTGTTTCATTTTATCCTAGAGAAAATTCAATTTTGACCATGGACTTATGTACAGTGAAAGGAAAAATTATGCACACTTTAACAAAATTTTTGAAGTATTTTCCAAATATTTTTTAATTAATATTTTTTTTTAACTTTCAAAGTTTTTCATAGATGTCCATGTCTACTTCACAGATTTCGCTTGTAATTTTTCTCCAAAATATTAAATATTTCTATTTTTAGAGCCGAATAAATGAAAAACCTTTTCACCAATTGGTGATATACAGATACTAATTACCGAAGCGAACCAATTACTGACACGAGTGTGCCAATTTTCGATAGCAAAAAGAAGAAAAATTGCCATTATATTCCACAATCAAAAGCTTTTATTTTAAGCAAAAAATATTTTTGTGTGTGTGTAATTTATCATACAATAATTTCTAAACACTTTTATGCATATTAAAGTTATTGACCGTATCTAAATATTAGAAAATGTTTTGAGGAAGAAAACTACCTACACAATTTTTAATTGGTAAGTGCACTTTGATACATTTCAAATGATTTTTAAAGAATTAAGAAATAAGACTTTGACTTTTCTTACTCCCAAATACTAGATGCTTTGATAACTCGCTCTAGTATTTTTCTCCTCGACAATTATCTTATCCTCATCAGTTGAAAAATATTTTTCAGTCTGTTGTAAGCTCTAAACGTTTTTCCTGCTTTTTCTATTGAAATACTCAAAACTTGGCAAACCTTGATTGTATTTTTTTTGGTAAATATTGTAGCTATAAAGAAGTCACCATTATTTATTACTCGAAGAATGTCCATTTCTGCTGAAATTTTGATTGTCTCCATGTTGTTTAGTTCAATTGCTTCTGCAATGCTCTTCTGTTTATGACCATCTTCCATTCTCATCAGACTTATCTTGTGATTTACAACTTTTCTTCTTCCTTGAAACTTTTAGGAAATTTCTTTGACTTCTTGGCTTTAATATGTTTTTATGACTGTATCATTTCCATTATCCAATTCAATTATTGACACATCCACGAACCTGTTACTGACAGTTTTATCAGCAATTGAATTTTTGCGGTTTTAAAAAGTTAAAAAAAAATGTAAAATTAAAAAAAATCATTTCATAAAAAAAAATCTTATTTGCTCAATTCTTAACATTTTGTGTCAATAATTAAAGACAAAGATTATTTTGAACATCCCATTATCCACGCCTCTAACAGCTGCTGTTTTAATAAAAAAATGTGGCCTGAAAAAAGTATTCGCATTATCAGGAAGAAAATAAAATGTGTGAAAATGATTTGAAGCTCATAAATATAATAGTGTAAGGTAAAGAAACCAACATTTTGACTCAGCGAGATTCTCAATATTGCCATAAATATAAAATATTGCCATATTTGAAATTTTAATAATAATATATTAATAAAATTTTAATAATGATAATTAATTTAAATTTAATAATTTCAAACATTTATTTTATCAAATTTAAGATACAATTACAAATAAATATTGATATATAGAAGGTTGGTGTCCTTACCCTCAATACCCTTCAAGCATAAAGTCCAGAAAAAATAGTGAAGTTTTTCAATTAAATTTCTGCTCACCAGTAATGATTTTATTTATATAAGAAAATGGAAGAATGTTACTTAACATTTCAAGTATTTTTAAGCTATCCTATAAATATTTAACTTTAAAAATACTCACTCTATTCAAGGGTATCCAATTGTAAAATGGAAGTAACTTCATTCCGAGAGATCTTTGGCATAAATATATCTTGTTGTGAGAAAAGTTCAGAAATGATGGAAATAAAGTAGGATAGAGAAGAGGAATTAACTCATGTAAAGAGGATTTAACTCACGGAATTACTCCTATTTTTCTATACCATTAACGTTAAAAAAATCTTTCAGTAAGCGTACTTTTATATTCCATTACTTGACCTGGTTTATTTTTCAAACCATTAATTATAAAACGAAAGCTAATCGCTTAAATTTTATAGACGCATCTTATGGAAAGAATCTGGATATATTTCACCCTCATTCGCCTAGATTTTTCACTTCTCTGAAGATTAGTTTAATTATATTAACGTCCCGTTTTAAAGCGACATTAGGGTTATTTTTGGACGGACCTCGTAATTTTGAACCACGTTCAAATGACGAGGTCGACAACTAAACTGGCAACCCACCTCCAAACTTCCACGCCATATCAATGAGAGAACGTTTGACTCCGACGAATTTAACGTGCACCAGATCGACCCTCCAACGGTTCTTCGATGTAATCGGGTTTAGAACCTGAAACCCTCCTACTCAGAAGGCGAGATATTTCGACTAAGCTCTCTGAAGGAGCAAAACAGAAATTAATTATCATCATTAAATTGTTTCGTTACGTCACGTTCATTATGATAATTTCCTTTTTTTATATATTTTCCAAGTTAAAATGTTATCTTTTTTTTTATTTTTCCCTTAAAAAGTATTTTACTATTAAAACTCATTAAAATGGTGTTTTAGCTAATTTGAGATAAAGCAAATAAGCTGAGAACATATTTCAGAAACCTATCATTAAATGCATATAAAAAATGCCATTACTTGTAGCGAACAAATCATAAATATGTCCAGTTAATCTCCCTCAAATAGGTTTTATAAATATACTTAGCTTTACAATGAACTATAACAATGCACTGAAAGGAATGAAAACGAAGTTATTAAGGGCAAATAGGCCAAGGAAAAAATATAATTGTCTGCTTGTAAAGCCAGCATCCTTGATGTGTTTAAATTTAAATATTTATTACGTAAAACATTATGTAGTTAATTTTTTTATTGAATGAAATCATTTAAGAGAATTAAATAAAAAAAATAAATATGATTAAATCGGATGATTATAAATATACTACTTTATTTGGAAGAAATAATTTTGGGTTAAAATATTTCCTGTAAGAACAACTAAATATTTTTATTAAAAAATAATATCTTCATACAGCTTAAAAATTCGATTTTTTAACCAATTTCATTACCTTCCAAAAATTTGAAAAATTGATGCTAGCAGTATTTTTCAACAGCTCCTTCAATTTTATATAAGATTAATTTATTCAATACTGAGGATGCATAACAATCTAATTTGTGTTTTGGCGTGAATTAAAAATTATTATTCAGATTAAAAAAATGCATATACATTTTTACATTCTACATTGAACCCTAGGTGAGCAAAATTTTAATTTTAACAAAGGCGTAAATTCTCGATATAGGTTCTTAGTTGTTTAACCTATTTATCGCTTCGATGCATAAACTTGGGAATTTATTTGCAATAAACTTTTGAATTTATTCTTCGATGAAAGAAAGTTTTGGTTCGATAAGCAACAACTTAGGCGTCGATTCATACAAATGTTATACCATGGAAAACCGACATTCATCAAATACATTTTTGCAGCAAGTTTCTGAATGGTACACCTTTGTATCCGTCTGTGTGGTGAGTCCCATGTATATCTTGATTCTTATAAACTATTCCACCAAAAGTAACCAATAAATGCTCATTGAATCTTCTCCATACTTATTTCTACCTTTGTGCTCTTGTTTACTCCACAACAAAACGATGAAAAATATACAGTCGAAATTAAATTTTGATAATATGAAAGTAATAATTGAAACATTAAACTTATCTCCACAGCAATTCTTTTTAATCGATCATAATTTCAGAATTTAAGTAATATAATTTTGGATTTTTCCATGTATATAAGCAAGATGCAATCAAAAACATAAAAGCAGATTAAAATCAATTAACGCATACACATTAAATAGTAAAAACTATTTCGATACTTATTTGAAAAATTACCATCAAGCAATTTAAAGCAATTATCATTCGTTGATTACGAGGATGAATAAGTTTATATCAAAGTATTTGCTTATTCTTCAATGTCATTATACAAATTTTGAAAAATCAGGGCAAAATAGAAAAAAGTATTGCTTTAGGATAATTAAAATGTTAAAATTTAATGAAATGTGAAATTTTTAATGTACAAAAAATACTTAAAAGCATTGATAAATTTATAATCAAATTTTTGCAGGTAAAATATTTTTGAATTGCAGTAAATATATGAAATTTTCATAGAACTCCCTCCCCCCAAAACCATGTAGCGTGAAATTGAAGTCAATGCTCATGAATGGGCGCTGGATGATAGAAAACTAAAAGAGACTTATCTAATGGAAATTAAAGTTGTTAATCGGATGAATAGGAAAAGCATTAATTTTGTAAAAAAAAAGATAATAAGCTGAATTCACATTTTTTTTAATAATACATATTGCAAATGTGTAATCTATCTTAGATCTTACTTTTATGTATTTTATTCTGTTCATAACTATAATTTATATTTTTATTAGTTAGCGCAATATAAATTCATTTTAAAATGATTAGGAATTAGTGAACGTAAAGTTAAAGAAATGGTCACAGTAACATTTTAATAGGTCTTAACTAAAAAAAAAAGTTGTAAAAGGAATTAATGCACTGTATTAATAAAAGCTTATCATTGTTTTTTTTAACTTTACTGCATTTTTCATTACACAAAAGTATATTTATGATTTAATGTTTACCGATTTTGAAACATTATTAAAATTTTTAATAAATACGTATTTAAAAATGTTAGTTAGTAATTAATGCACTGCATAACAACTGATTTCATTAATTAAATATTGTCTTTATCTTTGTTTATCTTTAATAATGTGAGAAATCATTCACTGCTTATATAATTTGTTTCTAAAGATAGTATACTATCTTGTTAACTATACTTATAAGGCCTCTCTTTATTTCTCTTTGAACATTAAATTATCCGGTTATGTTAAAAATTCATTTTCATCCAAAATTTATATAAAAAAATTATAATTTCATTTAGAAGCTCATACCTTTAAATTTCTTAAACTGTTTTTATTTCATTTACACCTATCCATTCATTCCAGAAATGGGATTAATGGATAATCCTTTAATTCCAGAAATTGACATTTTTTATGTAAACATCAAAAACCTAAAACGGAACCGGAAATATCTGCAAATTAAGTGGAAGTAAAGAGCCTGGAAAGGAATTTTCTATATTTTCGAATATATATAAATAAATATTTATTTTAATTTTTTGTTTATTACGATTATTTAATATGGTACTTAATTTTTTATGTTTATATATCTGTCTTTTGAAAGCTTCAAATCAGAAGTCTGGGAAGGAAAGAAAAGCCCCAAAAATGTATAGATATATTTCAAAACTGCAAACAAACAGTCAAAAAAGCACCACAAATAATTAAATTTAATTATTAATTAAGAAAATCCAAACTGTTGATGATGTTTATTATGAATACATTGAAACCTGCTTGTATTATGTATATGATCTTGAGTTTTTAAAACATTGCTTATATGAAAATGCAAAGTAAGAGGCAAACAAAGGATTCAATGGGCACAGTTTAGAATACATTCTTAATTAAAGGAACGATATTCAGTATTCAGCTATTGGGGGTAAATATGGATATTATAATATTTTTTAAAAAAATTTAATACTTTAAAGTTTTATTTTCCGATTTAAATATGTCAAAAATGGGAAAGAAACTGCTATCGGGCGCACTGTTCTTGATCAGGAAGACGTTAACTAATCGAAACTTCCCTACCTCAACTGAGATAAATTTGTCCGGAAAGAGATCAATGATTTAATAAGAGTAAAGTTATTCAAGAGAAAAAGAAAGATTTTGAAATGTAGGTCTCATAGAACACCTTTGGCTACGAATAAAACTGCTGTCCCTTGTCCCGTTTGAGATCATCGTCAGAGTTAAGTATCTAACCACCGAGGACCAACAGATGAAAATCTGAGGACTCCGAATCTGGAATGTTTTCCAGAAACTTTTGGGAAGAGTTATCACACGTTTGTGCAAAATTGCAAACATTCAGTTGGAAAGTTTTAGAACATCTACCATCCATTCTGAGCTCCCCAGTAGAACCAAGGCTGGGCAATTGTCTCAATTTGAATAGTAGTTATGTCGTAAAGTAGTAAATTGACAATATATTCGTTTCAGTTTCATATTGTCAATCATTCCGTTTAATAATGATTTTTTTTTATATAAGGGAGTTCAAATTAGGCGCGATATCTACTGATACTCTCTAGTAAATAAGTTTTTTTTTTTTTTTTTTTTTTTTTTTTTTTTTTTTTTGTCGTGTGACTACTTTAAGCCAAGTCTTTGCACAGTAGCTTCTGAGCATCCTAGGGCAGAAGTCTGATTTTTAGCTCATGAAGAAGAAACACACACACACTCGCTTACACAACCCCTTTTCACAGGTGGGCTTAATGACGCACCTCACAGATAGAACGCAGGGTAGGAACAACCATGCCCGAACCCGGACTCGAACTCGGGACGCCCAGACCACGGATAAGACGCGCTATCCCTAGACCAGGAGGCCGGCAGTAAATGTGTTAATGAATTTAAATATTTATGCATTGTATTCACAAGTTATATATATATATGTGAAAAAATAAAAAAACTATTCCATTTTTTTATATATTTTTAACATTTGTTTTACAATTAAAATAATTTTGCAGTTTAAATACCATAGAATAATTACATTTTATTGCTAAAGGATAAGGACTACGTTAAAAAGTCGATATTTTGAGGAATTAATAATTTTTTTATTTAATATTCCTAATATCTGAAACTGTTTTATTATAAAGTCATTGGAATTTTGATTTTAAAACTATTTTTTGGAGGTTACACTGATTTTTATATTGACATAAATTTTAATGCTGTTTTACGTCTTTAGATACTTTTTCTCTCAAATTTTAATCTTTGATAGAATTTTCTTACGAAATGAAAATATATTAGATACTTCTTGTTCAAATTTTGTATAATAATTTTTAATATGTTCTGCAGTTCCTAAACTACAGAATAAGAATTCTATTCATTTAGAAATATTTAATAGTTGTTTTTCTACCGCACAATGAGAAAAAAATTGAATTTCTTGTGATATTTATCAGACGAACCACAATATTTAAAGAATGTATAGGAATACAGTTTATTCTTCAGTTCAGGAGCTAAATATATTTTTTAATTTATCTGCAAAATTTTAAACAAATCATTTGATGAACCTGTAAACTAAAATAATTTTGTTTTATACTTCTTTTGAGACAAAAAAAAGTTTGTTTTTCCCAGTTTTTAACAAAAACTTTCTCTACTTAACTGGTATATTTTGATTTCACAGATGTTTTTCAATTTTTTTTAACGAACATAGGCGCATGCCTTAAGGAATATTTTACTAAATTATATAATTAATGAAATGTTTACTGTTTTTAATTCAAACCTTTTATATCAATCTATTATTGTATGTTCCAGCCGTTTGTTAAATAATTTTATTCTTTCATTGGAATTTTAAATTTAAATTAGATTATATCGGAATGCTTTTTAAATTTTTGTATATGAATTTTTTCTTTATTTCTAATCAGAATAAATTTATGATTTTTATGATTAAAAATATTATGAAATTTTATATTTCATCATAATTTTTTTTCTTATTTTGGTTTCAACGTGTAGGTATTCAAGTCAACTTGCTATAAACACTTGCATGATACTTTAAAAGCATTAAATTTGCTTAACAGAGAAACTTTTCACAAAGGTATTAAAATTTTAAATTTTAAAATCAATTCTTAATAAGCATTTATCACTCTTAATACTTTAAAAATATATTTAATTTAACTATATCCAGTATCGTTCTACATATTTCAATTTTATTCAGTAAAATAATTGTATTTTCTGCCTAAAAGACTTGATTAATATTACTTCGAAATATGCACATTAATTACATTTTGAACGGATTTCATCAAATATACACTATCAGCAAAAAAATAACAATATTTTCTCTACCAGAAACATAGTCTCAGTATAAAATAACTATAATTCTTTAATCAACACAATATTTTCCGACATTAAATATATTCAAAAAGGGATTAGAAATTTTAAAAGGAAAGGAAAACAAGCATGGTCTATGATGCGTTAAGAGTTCTAACAATTTTGTATTCATTTCATTCATTATAGCAATATTTTTCGATGCATTCTACGTATTTGTAGCACGAAGTCAAATATTTATTTATCTTTCACAGTAATCCCAGATCTAAGTAATAAATTCCCCCTTTCCACACTTACGTTACAATATTTTCCCAGAACAGCTTCAATCCGCTGTTGTCGTCTTGTTTTGAAATTCCAAACATGTTTCAAACAACTCAATTTCTTTTCTGATAAAGACAGAAGATAGAAGATATTTTCATGGAAGATATATTATTTACTCCATATGCATGAGTGGATATCAAAGGTATTTGTAAGTAGCAGAATAAACACTCTGAAAATAAACATTTACTCGCTATTATCAAAAAGTTTCATTCTTAGATAAAATTTGATATTTTTCAGGTTGACATTTTCCCCAGATCGAATATTGAATCTTAACAGGTGATTCATGTTTTTGCTTTAATAACTTTTCTTAGGATAATAAAGATTTAAATTATGTTTCTAAAGTTTATAATATTCATGTCAAAGCTATAATGGCTAAATGTAATTTAACTACATATCTTTATATGAAATTTCTGCGAAAATAGCATGTTTTATAGTTTAGTTTAGTTATATTAACGACTAGTTTTAAAAGAACATTATAGCTATTTTGGGATGGACCTCATAATTTTGAACCGCTGTCAGATGACGAGGACGACACCTGAGCTGGCACCAGCCTCTCCACTACAATAGCGGAAGGTCGTTTGGCCCGAACGGTTTTAACATGCACTAGACCCTCTTACACAACGGTTCTTAGGTGGAACCGGGTCTCGAGTCTGAAACCCTCCAGTTCCGAAGCCGAGATCTTACCACCAGGCCACCTCGACCCAGAAGCATTTCTTTAATATAAATCTATCTAATGATAGAAAAAAAAACATGAGCCATTTAGAAAAATAAATATTTTAAAATCTACAAATATTGTTTAGAGATTTTCTAAAATTGAGACAAATGTAGACAAAAATAATCAGGGAATGTCTTCATCATTGAGTAATCCATATATTACAGAGAAAATTTCTATATAACAATATAAAATAAAAAGGTAAAATTAGGGTGGATTGCATGTTTGACAAATTTCAATTATTCATTTATTTAGGTCAAAAACAATTACAAAATATAATTGAAAAAAGAACAGTGTTTTTAACATAAGATTATTTTTTTGCGTTAGGGCAATATAAAGATCAATTTATAATGCTTGTACAAGTCTGGTATTCTGTGATACCTGCGATGTGCAAGCGGTGATGGTAACAACCTGCTATGATATTTCCCTATTTTGCTCTTATCTAAACATAGCTCTTTATATATAATTGGCAAATAATTAAATATTTTTCTTTTTCTAAAATAATTCCATATTATTAGTGAGGGGTGAATGTTTTTCTATTCTTGTACGTTAAAACATTGATGCCGGCGTCCTGGCATAGGGGTCATCCCGGTGATCTGGGCGTCCTGGGTTCGAGTTCCGGTTCGAGCATGGTTGTTCGTCATCTGTTCCATCTGTGAGATGTGTGAATGTGCCCCCTGTAAAAAAGAGCTTGCAAGCGAATGTTATGCGTGAGTTGCTAAGTCGTAATCTTGGCCCTAAGTGGCGCTACTAAAAACAAGAGACGCACCCTCGGCTTAAAATCGGTGACTTTCTCAGCGAGCTTGTCCTTGGCAAGTGCCATTAGAAACAACAACAAAATATTGATATATCAATAGATTGTGTTGTACTGAAAGTTATTTTTTCATTAAAAATTTATTAATTAGATTGTTTCAATAGATACCCTGGGCTACTAAATCCAAGGAAATCTGAATATTACAAATATTATACATATTTTAAATTATTCAGTCATGTTATATATTTGATATCAAATAATGCTTCAATATTTACAATAAGAAATTTTTTCATTTTATATGTATCATAAATCAAGTGAAATTTTTCTTTCACGTTATTTCATCATATTTTCTAAAATTATTAATCTTCTATTAAAATTTATAATGTCGCAGTCATGGAAATATATTATTTGGGCTTTCCTACTCACTACTATTGAAGCCTAAATACTTTTATTATAAAATATCCAGACTAAAAGCCTTTAAAATTATTTTTTTTTTAATTTTTTTTTTTTTGAAAGTTCTTTGCAGTAAGAATGGTTCCTTGTATCCGAATTTTTATATTTCGTTTAAATAAAAGAAAATAATTATGTTTCTTCCCCTTGTTATGAATTTCCTACCATAAGCACACACAAAAAAAGAAAGTGGAACCAATTTGCATTACTATCAAGCCATATATATTATGCATAAAACATGGTACCGCTGATACCATGAATTTCACCAGAAAATTTGTATCCAGTTAAAGAAAACTATTTCAAAATTATTCTGTTTATTATTATTTAGCAAATCATTTGTAATAATATATCTTCAAGCGTGAACAATTTCTGTAAACTTCTAGCTTTGTAATCGTTTTAAAACGAGCCTCCTGATTAATGATTCCGACACAATTATTAATCAAAGAATCTCATCCATTTGCAAGCTAGATAGGAGGCCAAAAGAGTTCATTTAAAACTTCTATTCAAATAAGTGCTTGAATTGTTTGGGAACTTCTCCAAACGAAATGTTTTGTTCAACAACGACTGGCTTTTTTTTACCAGAGATAATTCTGAACAAAAAATGTTTTCAATAATATCCATTCTCCGAAAAGAATGGTCTTGTTCCATGTAATACTATAATCTGAAAATAACCTTTGGCCGTAATTGCTGCAAATTTATATCAAAATATAGTGTTCTAATTGCTTCGATTTATTAATGTTTATCTCTTATTTTTAATAATTAATGCAGTTAGAAGGCCAAGATAAGACTGGAACTGCAAAAGAATATTTACTTTTTCTTCATGGGGACCAAGTTACTAATTTATTAATAGATTGATACTATTTACAAATGAATAATTGAATCTGCCATGTCTTAGGAGATTTCAAGGAAATCAAATTCAAGCAACAAATACTTTGATATCGTTCTTTTCCGTTCTTCTGAGTTAACTTAATTAATTTCGAATCACATTTTACTCAATCGTATTGCGAATGTAGGCTTACATTTTGTTGTTATTCTGTTGTTCACACTAGTTTAAATTAAATGTAAAATTGTGGTAAAAGGATAAAGGATATGAAATGCAAATTAAAAACAGAAGGTTTTAGGAAAATAAACTATATAAATGATAATTTTCCTTTCGTGGGATATATGGATCAAAATTTAAACTTGACACGTATTTAAGCGTTTACTCAATGTGTGGATTTTTGTTTTAAGACTTTATGAAACAATGAAATTTCCAAAACTAACTAAAAAAAAACATGAAATTATTTTTTTTGTTTTATTTTTTGTTCTGTAGCATTTCTTGTTTTTGATATAATTTAAGGAAATTATTTAGTCCATTATAATGCTCTTCTTTACAAATGCTTTACGGCGGCAATTTTCATCACACGTTAATCGTTCCAACGTCATTTGTGGTTTTTAAATACGCTGATCAATTTGCGAAGGAAAAAGTGGGTGTTGCCATTCGAAAATTTCGAAATTCTCTCACTGTAACCGTAACCGTAAGCTCTGAGTTGTCTAGAATCATCACAATTCCAGGGCATAGCTTCAAAAAACCATGTCTGAAATTTTGGTTCGTTGAGTGGATAGGCCGCTAGGGTTTCATGTGTGTGTGTGTATGTGTGTGTGTGTGTGTGTGTTATTTTTACGTTTTATTTTATTCAGTATATTTTTTATGCTTTATATTTCAATGCTGTTTTTCTTTATATTTATTTTTATTTTCAATACTAAATTTTTTAAAAAAATTAATTATTCCGAATAAGGAATTATTCATTAAATAAATAAGAATTTATTTTTAGTCTGATATATCACTTAAATATCATTGCTTTGAATTAAAAAAGTTTCGAAAAAAATCTATTCCATGCTTTGTACCTTTTCTTGACATTATTTAATATTATGCCCAAAAATTCGTAATCCTTTTTACATTGAAAATGCTGGTGAGTCTGATCTTTGATATTTATTGTGACTAGAGTTATTTCTATCAAGTGTTTCAGAGATAAATAATAATTATTATAATTAATTTGACATTCATAAAGTAGAGAGACATTTCACTACATTCATTTATTATTAATATTTACTTTGCTCGCATTAATTAATATCCACTCTGTTCACTCTTTTTCTCGTATACATTGATTATATCTGTTTATAAAATTTACCATAACAATAAAAATGAGTAACAGAGCTTAAAAATCTTGTTCTTTTTCTGTTTCACTCACATAAAAATTAAAAAAATAAATTAAAGAAAGGAAACAGAAAATGAATCATATGAAATCTGATTGTTACAAACACTTCATAATATGTTAAAGCCAAAAATGGTAAAATTTAACTGAATTTCTTTTAACCACTTGTTTCAGAATCAACTACAAGGATATCGTTTACTTCACACTTAACAACAGAAATTGAACAAATCTTTAATTTGCCCACAGCAAGATTAACTTAAAATTAATTTAGCAGAATGTAACGCACCTTAACAAAAGAGAGAGAGAAGAGAAAGCAGGCATTAAAAACAAAAATTCAGAGCAGGAAAAGATTCAAAGAAGTTATCAAAGTTATTGAACTGTTAAAAATTTCTCCAGGGAGAAAAAGAAAAAAAAATCTCGAATTGATACAGAGAGGTAAAATATCTCACTCTTTTATTTCACTGCATTCTACTTCAATTTACTCGCCACGTGATTGAAAATAAGAAAAAGTATATTTTCATTTGCTGTTGTATCTCATCTGAAGGAATGTTTCGGGAGTTTTTATATTTTTGAGATTTTAACTCCAATGACAATAATGGGTAGCATTTTTTGTTTATTTTTGTCATTCAGGAATTTTTCAAACAAGTGTCCATATGTTAGTAAGAAAATATCTTTAGAAAAATAAAAAATAAACGTATTAGGCATTTAGGAAAATTCCCATATATATTTTGAAATAAAATTTACAAATCAATTTTACAATGTTTCATGCAATTATTTAAGACTTCTATACATAATTTACATAGTTTTCGATTTTAGGAGACCATAGAATTATCAAGAAAAGCATTTAAATAACTCTAAAACTGAAGAAAATGTATATGGGGCATGTAATTTTTTGCTTAAAATTAATTATCCAATTCCATTTAAATGCATTTCAAATGGGAAACTTCTTGCAATAAGGTGAAATATTAATTAGTTTGGGATACGATCCATAAATTTACTCTGTGGTTAGATAACATGTTTTGGGTGCCATATATAACATCTATGGCCTCCAAAACATGATACATTTTTCATAAAATGATGATTTTTGATGAATTTCCCATGAGATACCTTCATATATATAATTGAATTGTCTTTTTCACTGTATTATTGAGAATTAAAAAAAAAACGCGAATAAAACATAAATTTGAAAAATGAATTCACGAGTTATATTCTGTTGTTGTGCTTTTTATATGTGCTACGTTATAACAAAAATTGGTATAATGAACTGCCAGTTGCGGACATGTTAATTGTTTGAAGTTTGTTACACGTATTTGGACAATTTACACCACAGGCTCCCCCAATAAAGAAAACTTAGTCACATATAATGGAGCTAATTGCTAGATTGCTTTTTTTCAAACCTTTATTGTTTCTTCGACCGATATAAAGGTTACATTTTAATCATTTCTTCAAAGCATATGCTAGACTAAATGCGATTAAATCCGATAAAATGTTGATATTTTCTGATTAATTCAATATACATGCTAGACTAAATAGATTAAATCAATCAACATACGGAAGATATTCGGTCGATTGGGATCTTAAACCATTTTACCCGAAAGCCGAAATTCTACCACCAATCCACCTCTGCCTATTTACTTTAGGTAAGTCCTTAAATAAGGAAAGAATCCATCTTAATCAGAAGCAAGGCTGATTCTCCGTATTAAATCTTTCGATAATAAATGAGTCCATTTGAATTAGAAGTATAAATGTATGGGGAATGAAATGTTCTGACTTTTTTTTTCTTTTCCTTCATTCAATTTCAATTATGTGATCTTTTTTGTTTAAAATTTAAAAAAAAAATATCATTTTATATACTGTCGTATCCTAACGTTTCAATTTCTTATATCCCTTATTTTTAGCACAGAAAAAGCGTCGGTTACTTTTCATCCTTTATAACATTTAAATGCTTTACATGCTTTAGATCATATCTCCAATAACTCAAAATGGTGTATTAGGAAAACTGTGTATAAAAATATAACTTAATTTAAATATCAGATAGTTATATTTATATAATTATCGAATGTATACAATAATTTTTGCTTACTATGGAAATTCACATTTTTTTTTTTTTTATTACGGAAGGAAAGACAAGGTTATTTTAGTTGTGTTAAAAAAGTTCTTATTTCTTCATTGTTCATATTTATTATGGCTTGATCTTCACGCTTTTAATGCGCCACATTCTTTTTTTTTTTTTTTTTGAGTTTAATTATGCTTGCCTCCCAATTCAAAGTGACGAGATGACTTTTTTCCTGAAGATTTCAAAGTTCCAATCATGGTAAGTCAATGAGGACGACAAAATATATAACTTTTATCGTTGCAAATTACCGCTTAAACACAAGAGAAATGGCATTGACTGGATTTAAATCAATATTGTATCACTTGTATGGCTGTTCATTAATAGATAAGGATTTTGAGATTGGAACTTTCCAGCCACGATGAGAAGATTAGAACACCAAAACAATAGACTTTCGAGCTACTTTAGTTTTATTAAAAAAAATATGTTCACATAAAAAATATTAAAAATAATACTATAATGCACTATAGTATGATAAAATAACTGACATTTTTCAGACTTGGCCATCGGCAAAGTAATTTTATAAAATATTTATTATCCTAATTTTTCTGGACTTAAGTTCAATAATGAAAGGATGTTTCCAAATAATCTATCGTTTATTCCAAGTTTATGATTCCCGTTATTCATGCAAGTGGACGTTTCTCTATCATAGTTCAAGGGAAGTAAGGATCAATAATGTTTTTTAAATTCAAAATCTAAAAAAATTGTATTATATAATATATAATATAATTGCAATAATTGTAATTATTGTATAATATGATTATATTATACAATAATTATTACACAATTATTATTGTATAATATAATTTCTTTAGAATCTAAAAAAAAAATTATATTATTTGCTGTTTTTATATGGCGGCGAGAGATAATAAGATGAATTTAGCAACATTTTCCTTAAAACAATTTGAAGTGAATCCAAGATAATGCGTGAAATTTGAAATGTCCACTATCAGAAAGCTCTCAATATACAAAGAAAATTATGATTATGATAATGGAAATATGATACAAGATATGTCAACAAAAATTTCCTTAGACTATTTTCAAAATCTCCTAGTATGACACATTTTCTGTGCCATTAAAAATAGGGCAATGATCAATTATTTCAATTTCTTTTCTTCCATATATCATATGTTTTCATTTTCTACTTCTTTGAAAGATATGCTAATTTATGATCTTAAAAATAAACTAATTCCATGCGACCTGTCTAGTATTTCTTTTTATTTATGTATAATTTAGCATATCGATTTTAAAGTGTGTGAATATACGAAAAGTATTCCTAAAAAATTATTTGATAAAATTTCAACATCTATATTTGTAAGCATGGCAAAACGAAACATCTTTTAATTTAAATATAAAAAATAGAAAGTTTCTGTAGAGTAAGCGAGCAGCTTCGAAATATATTTTAAATAAGCAAAACACATACAATAAATTTTTAAATTTTAGTATATATTCAGTAATTAGATCTTCTGTGTTTTAGAAAATTTCTATCGATGTCAGAATTTTTATCAATTTCACTGTTTCAAAATGGAAATATTTAAAATAAATTTATTTTTGGACATATTGTTTTCATTAAAAATTTTGTCTCCTGTTTAGTAGTATGCAAAGAAATGAGTGCAAATAGTTTAAAATGAGGTTACATTCGCAATAATCTTCCTTCGGTATCAGATTAATGAGGTTTGTACTTTTTCAGTAAGAAGAAAACAAATAAATATTCGATTAAAGAAGTGAATTATGGCTTTTTATTATCAATGTTCAATAGTATCAATGCATATCGTATCAATGTTCTGGTTAAGAAAAATGAATTATAATTTTAATGAAAATAATTTTAATTAAACATTGATTTTTATAAATTATTTATTTCTGCTCATTTGATTTATGCATTTGACAAATAAATAAACAAAATGAAATTACAACGGGGCAAACATTGAGATAAATTTACAATGCTGCATGGTAATGTTAAAAATTTTTGAGAAATATACAATCCACTTCTATTGAATACCCAATATTGTATTTTGATTCAAATAACACTTTTAAAATGAAAACATTAGAATATTTTTCTCCAATTCTGTTACAATATATTTCACGTTATATAAATTTAACTTTGCAAAGTGTTATAAAATTTTACAAAGTGTTACAAAGCCTTTTTAACTTTAATTTGTACTGTTAGAATTCAAAATTAAAATTCTTATATTTTAACTTTTATTGTGTGATAAAAGTCAACTAAAAAGAATGAAACTGCTTCATTTGTTATTGGATTGCATAGTCAATTTTCTAAGAGAATATTTCATTAAATATTTAGCAGGAAAAATACTTTTCTGTATTATTATAAAGGAAATCGATATGAGAGAGAATAATATGAATTCACTGTAGCAGAAATATGGAATATATACATTGTATAGAGAGAGGCTTTATAATATTCACAAAACCGAATGTGGAAAATACATTTTCCATTTTACAATCATCCTCTGCAAATAAATGTTGACATTTATATTGATGCAGCGTGCCAATAAATTTCTGTTTAAGTAAGCATGCGGCATTTAGAAAAGGCAAGGGGAATATTTATTTTTTGTCAAGAAAATATAAAATCCTGAGATAAGGAAGGAAAACAAGTAAGAAAAGGCGCTTACCATAAGTTTTCTGAAATAAGTTTTACTATACGACTAAAGCATGAGATTTATTTAGAGCAAATAAAACAGTCTTTTCTTAAATGGATGTAACTCAAAATTCACTGTTCTTTTCAGAAAGTGCAAGAAATGCTAAAGCAAGAACATGTTATATAAAGAAAAATTGAATCCTTGTGAAAGATTTAACATTAAAGATTTTGCATTAATTGATAATGGATTGTGAAAAATAAGACATTATATATTGAGATTCATTTAATTTGTCCTTGGCAACAGTAAAAAAATAATCATCAATATATAATTTCGATAAAAAAGTTTGGTACTGGATAATATCTATTTATTTCACTAGAAACAAGAAACTCAGGTTAGCAAAAAACACAATCGTATCTCAAAGAACAGCACTTGTAAACACTCTCCAAAATAAAAATCTATTTCTAAAGTAAGCGATATCATTTTACAAATGTTCTACAGGGTGTGGAATTTTCTAGATGGATCTGTAAATCCCGTCTTTTAATATAGGCATTACCATAATTCTGGTAATTACCAGAGTCGTGAATTTCAATGTCATATCTCTAAATAGTTTCCAATTGTATGCTTAATTTCTAAAAACAGTTAATAAATCTGCCACCAAGTTCGAGGCATTGGCCTGGCATCTATTTAATAGTTTGTATATTTTTCTATTAGAAAAGGGTGCAAATATTACAGATTCGTAAAAAAATATTTTTCAAAAGTGGAATATCTCCGATATTTATGAAATAACTTTTCTTATTTGATGGCATCTATAAGCATAATGGGATGAAATCATGTTTTATAGAAGTACTATAGAAAACAGAATGATTGAATGATTTCCAGAAAAAAAAAATTAGTAGCGAAAATCACCGTTAGGAGAGATTTGCATGGAAATAGAAGAAGAAGAAAAAATAAAATGAACAAACGAAAAAAAAAAAATCACGAATAGTCGCCAAATACTGGCGACATCTGGCGCCAATACCTTAGATGTTAATAATTTCTGATACCCTAGCTGAGAGAGCCAAATTATTTCATATTGCTTGAAAAAAAAATCCATTTAAGAACATCGATTGTAAAATGTAAATAAAAAATATGTGACTTATTTTTGATGTTTTATTTACAAGGCAAAAGCCTTTAAAATGAAATCTTTAAAATCATTTTGGACCAGAATTGAAAACCGAAAGCGAAAAAAAAATTCTAAAAGGGAACTTCTAATTACCGATATTAGATTATTTATCCAAAATAAATAACTCTGAAGTTAATGATGCTTCGAGAAATTTCAATATTAAGGATCATTTACGTATTTACCATCAATCCCTTTTAATATAGAAATTGGAAATATTGTACCAAATGAGAAATAATATATGTGTTCCAACAACCACGTTCATTAATTATGTTTGATAAACTTGAGTGAAGGTAATGTCCAATAACCTGAAAACCCTCTTTTTGGCAAAAACATATTTTATAATATATTCGGTATACCTGTTTTCACATGCTTCCAGAATTTCAGTAGAGAGAGAGCATTCAATTAAATTCAATGATGACACCATTCATCATTTTATTCCTTTAATAGATCTTATCTTATGAATAAATTAAAAAATTACTATGGCAAAATATGAAGAACATTTATTTAGTAGTCTTTAGATTCTAATAACAGTTAAATTGCGCAAACTGAGAGAGAAAACATTATAATTTTGAGATATAAAAAATGTTGTTTAATATAATCCCTTGCTTTCTTGATTTTATTTTCATCTAAAATGTAAAATGAAATTAGAGTTTACTGAAATAATAAATAATGCTCTAAAAATACTAGAAGAAGAAAGTTCTTTTCATGCAAAACAATACTGATCAGATTAAAATGACTAATTTTCAAAATGCATTAAAGCCATTTGAAAGTTGTTTATCCCAGACTACGTTGTTTGCGTTTAAGAACATTCGGCTTGAGTATGTAGTTTTTGCAGAAAGATTTCGGGTAATTTCTCCACATTATGCTTTAATTTTTCATAAGCTTCCAGAGTTTAATTTTGATTTGTATAATTTTAGATATTTTTTAATACAGCATTTTGGGTATTATTCAAATTTGTTATAATATTTGATTACTTAATAATTTGTGATACGGTTTTGCAAATTATAATCATCCAAATTATAGCAAAATCAGATTGTGGTATGAGTCTGAAGAAATGTTCACATTTATAAAGGGGGGGGGATTGATAAGCCATTTTTATAGAGAATTTTAAAATATTAAATATTATACGTATTTTTTAGAACTTTTTTTCGAAACTAAAATTTAAGAAATGAGATGAATTATATAAGTTAAATAATTTTATCAAAATATTTAAAAATTAGCATTTAAAAAGTAAGGAATATAACTTAAGGAAGAAAATTATTAGAAAAGTTGAACACATTTAAAATAAACATAAAACTTATTTAATAACTGCTGAACAGTATATTTTTATTGATAAGCCAGATTCATGAAAAGAACGAAAATCTGTATATCATATTATTAGTTTGACATTTTTTTCAATACTCTTGTACCAAAGTTTCGTTTATTTTATTATATTCACCTATTATAAAAGTTACATTCATAAGTTCACAGATTTTAGAATTTCTCCGAAACTTCTTTGTAGAATCTGTACTTAAAGGAACCTTAATATGCATAACAAAACCATAAACATGATGTCAAAATTGCATCACGAAATACTGAAAACTACCTTTTAATATATTAAGTGAAAAATTAAAAAATTCTTTTTATGTAATGGATCATTAAGATTTAAATTATATAGAATGTTTATTTAAATGTTTTAAATACATAAAAATTACTTTTAAAAATATGTTCTTTTCAAGAAAATGCTTTACTCTAAACTTCCTTCGCATTTATTACACTTTTTGAAATAATTTGAACTCGTATCACATTGTTAATTACAAATAAAATCTCGTTTCTGATTAATTAAATCTGACTGGCAATTACGAAAAACCTAGTACTATACCTATTTGATAAAAGTATATGTTATGCTTATAAGTTAAAACTACTTATATGGTTAGTTATTTTTAAGTTTTAGGAACCTTTTAAAATCTTTGCATTTCTTCTTAAGGTGTACGTACACAATAGAAGATTTTTTTTTTTTTAACTTTAAAAACGCAGTTTTTTCACAGTTGTTCATTAATATATGTTTAAACTTATTTCATTTAGAAAAAAACCATATTCCACTAATTATTAATTAGTTAAATAATATTTAATGAGCTAATTAGCATATTTTTTTAAACATGATATCTTAAATTTTAATTTGTACAGACACACAATTCTAGTTGGAAATGACGCCTAGTATTAGTCTTCATGTTGTCTGCATAAATCAAGTTATAAAAATGTATAGTTTTTTTTAACAATTTTTTCATCAACGATGAATAGAAAAAGTGCGATTTTTTCTTTCCTTTTAACTTTTAAATAGCTATTAAAACTTTATTTCTATAAATATAACTGTGATTGAGGCACAAAACATCCTCTATTTCATACAGATTATTTTCATGTATAAATAATTGTATTTGGTTAATTTCTTGCTCAGTTTTGATTGTTTTAATGAAGCAACATAATGGAAAAATATCATTCTTCATAAAATGAGTTTTAAAAAAAACTGTAACTAGAGATTTTAATGAAAGTACCTCAAGAAAAATAATTATAACTCGAGAAGTATTTCAAATATTGACAACATCTTGGTATCGTTTGAAAGCTAAATGATCAGAAAACATTATTAAGAAATGAAAAAAAGTATTCGATATTTTGAGCGATTTTCGAAGTTTCAAGAGTGTACATACACCTTAACTAATTAATTATTAATATGATAAATTCACATACAATATCGAAATTGTATTTCAAGCTTTAAGATTATTTACAAGAATTTTCTGAATTTATATTTGTTTAAATAATGATATTATATAAAGGATATATAAATTCAAACTGAACAGACCAGCCCGATATTGAAATGTGCTTTAATATGAGGCATGCAATGTTTTTTTTTAATTCATTGATATCTCAAAAATGAAATTTTCAAATTTCAGGTGGCATATAAAATGTTTATATAGATCAGATACTTATTAGAGAATTCGAAAGCTTTAAGTATTCAGAAACTGAACTTCAAATAATCTCTCTCAACAGTTAGATCTAAATTACTTTTAAAAAAAGATTTTTCTTCTGAAGTTTGAATTTTCCCATTCCCAAAGACAGCTTTTATATCATTTACATTTCCTTTCTCCAAAACAGCATCCCGTTATTTCACGTACTTCTTTTCTGACAAATAAAAGTGTTCGCAGCATGTTATGTGAAACTTCAATTGATGTCAGCATGATGAATTGAAAATTCACCATCGATCATGGACCGTTTCAGAACGTTGTTTAATGTTTTATTTTACTTTGCTTTCGTATTCTTTTACTGGAACAAAAATATTTATAATCCGTTAAAATTCTTCAGTTTCGTCTTTCAAGAAACTGCTTCGTTTTTAGAATAGGAGGAAAAGCATTCTGGTTCATATGAATATAGAATAAATTTTATTTGAATTCCAAAATGTAGGGTTCACTGACCTGAATTCGTGTTAAAATACTAAACAAATTATTGTGAGCGAAGGGAGTGACTTAAGTATTATCAGATGTTTCATATAATTCTGAAAAAAAAAGATAGAAGAAGCTTCTTCAATGAAAGTGTATCAGTATATTTTTATAATCTGAAAAATATACGTATGTTGTAATTCAAACAGTTAATTTGGATTCTCAAATCTCCGTTAGCTTTGAATATTTTTTACTGACATATTTTGGAAATTACTTTTATTTTATTCAAAATAGTTTTTTTTTAATTCCGAATTTCTGAGAATGAATCGATGATACTTATAGATGTATATTCAATTTAAGATTTTTCTTTTTTTTTCAGAATTTTTTTTTTTTTTTTTTTTTTTTGTAGAACTAATATGACTGACAGAATTATATTGAAGAATAAATCGAGAATATTGAAAGAATTGAAGAATAAATCGAGTATAGCATCTAGAATTGCATTTAAAAATATGTAGGCTTTATATTAATTTGAAAAGTAATTGGTTGAAGAAATAACATAGCAGCTTTATCAGTTACGACTTCAAAATTATATTTTGTAATGAAATTATTTTTAGTATATATATGTTTATCTGTACACGTTTTTCGTTGAAGTAATTGGCTTCTTGGTACGGGAACTAAGATTGATAGTATATGTAGAAACATAAAAGATCCGAAATATTCACAAGTGAACACATATGTTTTAACCCTTTCTAGGTCCGTGAGAAGTATGCTTCCCACCAAATTTATCAATCTTTGTATGAATTTATGTAGGTTGGCAGAAGTTCTGACACATTTTTTTAGAAAGACAGAAACTTAGATGCTTTAGTTCTTTATTTTACACAAAATGATGTGTCTTGATTTGATACTTAATTATTAACTAACCAAATTAATTAATTAATCAAATTAAATTTATCTAATAAGCTAAATGAATCCCTTTTCTTATTCTAATTTCAAGCCTAAAAATATTTTAACACAGTATGACTAGAAAAAAATGGCCCTTTAAAGGGTTAACAAACTTTCGATGAAGTACACATCCGCTTACTTTTGATTGAAGCGAAGACATAAAGAAAATATTGTTCCTTTTAAATAAAACATAAATGGAGATAACTGGTAGAAGATAGCAGGTAGGAAGCAATTGAGAAGATAATCAGAGCACATTGTAATGAAAGCTATCGATACAGTCTTTATCTGCTTGATAGAAGATAAAGGCAAGTATTTATTGGAAAAATACACAGCTATCTAACTAGAAAATACTAGAGATGGTCACCTGATGAAATTAGTTAATGTTATAAAAATTGGAGCTGAGAAACGTATGACTGACCAGGATAAAGCGAAGAGTTAGCCGGAAAATACCTGTTCTGAAGAAACTAAACTGAAAAATAGGGTTAGAAGATACTATACTAAAGAAAAAGATATGATTTTTTTTCGAGGCTTTAAGATAGGATTTTAAGGATTCTCCCTCCTGAATGCTGATACAAGGGCTTTAGCATCTCAGTAAGAAAATGGAAGCATTCAAACATTTGTTATAAAATGGGCTAGTAAAATTAAATGTTAGATGTTATGCACGATAAATTCTTCAATTAAGCTAAAACACATTTTAAGTTTACCTATTTCTTCGGATTCAATAAAGTTTAAATAATACTTTTTTTTTTGGTAAAAACTTGTAATTGTGTCTTAATTTACAGTTATTGCAATAAAATAAAATTAAAAAAAAATATTAAATTAAATAATGTTGCATTTTTCTTCTTTCCTTTCGATTTTCTATGAATTGTTAATTAATTTTAATTTAATCAAAAAATTTTAAAAAAAGAAAATGAAAGACTAATTTTAATTTGTTTCAATTCTATAAAATATATGTTTATCATATTGTAGTATTTATATAGATTTAAATATTTAAATAGAAATCTAACTGTTTCTGTTCAGATTCGATATGTTCTAGGCCCACATAATTAGAGGAATATCACAAAACTTTTAATTAAAAGTTGGCGATGCGATTTTAACGTATATTGAATACTAAGTCAAGACTGAAATCGTTCTCTCATTTATCTTTCTTGTAAAGCGATAACGTACATCTTCCTTCGAATCGCCGGATAACATTTATAAAGTATTAATTGAAGCTGTCAGTACTTCGAAGTGTTCGAGGTGACTGAAAGCCGGTCAATACGTCATTTGATAATGTTCCTTCCATTCCTCCTTAGTTAATTTAATTATGCCCCAACCAGATTGTCACGAACAGATTTCATTGACCCTTTCCATTTTTGTTCACGCCAATAAATTGGCTTAGACAAATGATAAGATCTTGAAGTGAAATTAAGATGGATAGAAAAGGTGATTGGAAAAAACGTTTTCGTTTAATTTGCTTATTGTAGGATGAAAGTGGTAAAATATACATAAAAAATTCCAGCTGTTTGTTCTCTACTCAGAGTGGTCTAACATCTATGAACAGAAAGTTTTAAAGAAGTTAGAGCCGGCGTCCTAGCATAGGGGTAGCACGTCTTCCCCGCGATCGGGTTCGAGTCCCGATTTAGGCATGATTGTTCTTCCGTTGTTCTATTTGTGAGATGTGTGATTGGGCCCACCTGTAAAAAGGGGTTGTGCAAGCGAATGAATGATTCATGAGTAGCAAAGTCGTACTCTTGGCCCTAGTTGGCGCTACTATAAAAACAAGAGACGCTCCCCCACCGGCTTAAAATCGCTGTCTTCATAACGGCGGGCTTGCCCATGACAAGTGCCATAAGAAACAACAAAGAAGTTAGATTTACGTAATAAACAAAAGAATCAGAGCTTGGAATTTATTGTTATAATCGTTTTTGAAATCGCATTTCTTTGCGTAGAATTTTTTCTCTGAGTTAAATTTTTTTATTTTATTTTTTTAAAAATTGTTTTAAAAAATTACAACGATTTTAATAAACTAAAATAATAAAACCTGACTAAATAATCCATAATTTTATTTCAATTTGGTAATTTACTATCTTGGTGCACATAATTCATCTAAATAAAAATTCTTAAATTCATTCATTGAATACTTTTTACACAATTATACTTATTTTGACTTGTTAGTGAAAATAAAGTAATGTAATTTTGGGGTAACATATCTAAAAGTGAGAGTAATTACTTAATTTACTGCTAATGCCAATTTCTATAGCATAATGCATTTTTTTTAAATCAATCAGCCAAATATCCTTCCTCTGACAGTGTCCAATCTTGTAACCAATAATAATTATAACGATTAAGAGTCAAACATTCTTGGTAGGTTTCGAAACTCGTGGTGTAATTCAATGAAAACTTTAAAAAAAAGCCAATATTCATTAGAGTTCAAATCATGATTATAAAAATTTCTTTTTAATTTTAACATTATTTTGTTATATTCTATCTTATTTATCCACTGTATGACTGAAAAAAATATCTCGTATTCACGTTTTTATTACCATATTTGTAGAAAAGTGTTGAGTTTTATATCAATATGATTTGATAGAATTTTAGAATATATCACCAAAAATTATTCAGCAGAAATATACGATTTTCGAAAGATTGTATACAAAAATGTCAGTATAGAAACCAGTATCACCTGAATCATCTAAGAATTCGATGAAATTCATTGGTTGTCTTATAAATAGACGCATTTAAAAATGGTATCAATTTATTTCATAAAATCCCTCATATCTACAATTAATTGAATAAATATAAAATGTATGTTTCAGTTAGCAAAAGTATTTAGGCAAAAAAAAAAAAAAAAAAAATATTCAATTGATAATTGATCCAGAAAAATTTTAATGATAATAATATTCAAGTACTATCTCATTTCCGAAGCAAATGTTTATTATTACTCTCTTCGGATTCTAACACTAATCTGAGTATTTAGAGTATTTTAACGATATGATGATTTCCATGAAGTTTCTTAGGCAGCAATCAGGGTTAGGCTTTTGTTTTTAATCACGTTGTAACATACCAAGATGATCCTATCTTTATGTGTAGTCTTGCTATATTATTTATGCAGCATTTTATCCTTATCTTAACTTTTCCACCGAAAATATTAATTTTCAAATGTTTTTCTGTGATACCACTGTTCCGGAAAAAGCAACCGTAGTTATTCTCAAATTAGTTCATTTAAAATGTATTGTATATTTCTGAAATTTGAGGGAATCAATTATTTTTTGAAAATTTAAATGCATAGCTAATATCTTTTTATTGCCACCATAACACTTTTTGCAGAATTTCCTTTATGTGATATTTTGAAGAAATGTCCGATGAAAAAAAAAACTGTTTTTGCAAATATCTCTCAACTCTTTTCTAATATTTATAAATGCATTTACTTATACTTTCGTATTTATCAAAATATGAATGATTTACCTTTATGTTTTGGAATGATGTTTTAAAACAAAGTATTTTGTTTATTTCCTTTTCTATCTAATTAATAACATGTAATTCAGCATTATTTTGAATAAAAAATTCTAATTTTTAAATGTATGCATAGTTGCTTAAAATATTATAAACTAGGAAAATACCGCATTTACTTCAGCTGCCTGAAAACTCCATTTTTAAGAATTTTAAGAATGGAAAACATTTTATCTTAAATGAAATGTTCCCATTTAATAAAAACGAAATATTTTTAATCACGAATGAAAGCTAGATTACATAGATAGAGAGACGGCTTAACTTTCATGTATTTATTTAGAAGGCATAATATACATAAATGTATATTTATTATTATATTTTTTGCCCAATTGATCCACATATTTGATTATCTTATTTTTAATGAAAAAATTACTTAGTTGATATTAAAGATATCACAAAATTAAATTCTGAAACTTATTATATTTTATTTTAGAAATTCGGTAGAAGTTAATTATAAATCCTATTCCAAACAGAAATAAAGCAATCAATACAGATAAAATTTGATCCTTATTCCACCAGCAGACAGTAATAGTAATTTTGAGCAATAATTATTCTTTATTAAAATTTAAAAAGCATCTTATTGAATATTTCTAAAGGTATTTCGAATTTCTGCATGGCGCTTTTAAAATTATTTGTAATTTTTTTCAAGTCTTATTAATTATTTTAAAAAATGTTTTCATGGTATTTTGTTTCTTCATCTTCATGGAAAGATATTAAATTTTATGAAAATTTATATACTGAAATAACTTTTCGGCACATAAAAGGCGATTAAATAAGTATCTAAAAATAGGAAATTACACGTAATTGCTAAAACTGTAGAATTGGTTAAAATCCTTTATAAATTAAGCTTAGATTTTTATATAAATTCTATAATGATAAATAGAGAATGTTTTACAGTTTGAAATTAGCATTCTTGCTCTGAATGGCGTATTTGTATGATTTTTAAAGGAATGAGTTATTACTGGGGCTTTTTAAGCATAAATAATTTAATAATAAAACAATTACTTAAAGATTTTCTATTAATTTAAAATAATTTAATTAATTTTGAAATAAAGATGAATATTCCTGGAATTTGTGTTCTTAATTTCCGCATATGCATTTTGGAATAATATTCCTTCAAACAGAGGTCAGAAACCAAAGCTAAATTGCAGTAATGGTAAGAAAAACACACCAAATAAATGCAATAAGAATACAGAGACAAGCATGTTACTAACTTAAAAACGGTAAAAATCTTTTAAGTTTTTTCCATCCGAAAAGATGTTACACATTTTAAATTACTTTGTCCGAATATATGTTATGTATTTAGAAGAAAGTTCAATTTCATTTAAGTTTATTAACTGAATATATTCATGGAATTGTATTTATAAGATTATTTTAATTGACATGGGATATAGACTCCTCCAGGATATTCTGGATAAAGGTTATATTTGCTGGTTATATTTGAAGGTTATATTTGTTGATACATCAAATTCAACTATAAATTTATTAAAAAATGTTTGTTCTGGCTTTTAATATCGCTCCATTTGTAATTCTTGCTGAAAATTTTAGCGAGAATTATCCAAGCGCATCAGATTCTAATATAGTATATATTATTCCATAGTCTGTTAATGACAAAATGATGCAAAAGATATTTTTACATTATTTTTAAAAAAGACCATTTTACATCATCATTAAAATCATTTTACTTCATCAATAAACGTCGGTTTTATCTGGAATTTTTTAGCGATACATTTTTTATTGAAAGAGCATTGATGTTGTAATTCAAGCCTTTAGATGGTATAAATACCAAGAATAATATATTATTATATATTCTATATACTTAATGCCTTATAATATATGTCCCAGCAATAATTAGTGCAAAAATATTTTAATTTTAGATAATAACTGTATATCAAATGCAAATGTAATTTAAATTTAATAAACTTTCAAAACGAATACTAAAATATCTCTTTAGATATTTATAAGAAAAACAATTCATAAGTGTATTATTAATTGATATAAAATGATATTTACAAATCAGATGTTTTTTATTTATTTTATACTAATATCCCAATACTGTGATCTTTCAGTCACATTTCTCAGGAACGACAGATTGTTCCGCTCGATATTGATCTTTATAGACCATTAAAAATATAATTGCATGAGTTACTCCATTTGCGCTGAAATGAAAGGGTGAAATATGTCCTTGGGTTCTGTCATATGACACGAAGCAATTTAAAGTTGAGGATGATTTGTGTGACTTGGTGCGAAAATAATTGTTTCGGTCTCTATACTTTCGGTTAAATAACTTCCTTAGTATAATATTTCTTTTATGGTTAAGTCACAGCTTAACGAGTGGGATAATTGCTTGAATGTTTACTTTAAGTTGAAAATTTTGATACATTCTTATTATTAATTATAAGATTTGATCCAAAATTCAAAGATAATTAATGTTAGTTTTTGTTAAATACAAACACTAGTTCAATTTTAATGATTGAAATTAAGATAAACTAACAATAGAATACAGATTGTTATTATAAATGAATAGAACATTTTCAAGACACACATAAAGCTAATTACCTCCATATAAGATTTTGCAAGTTTCTGTTGAATAAATATTTGTATGTAACTTAAGATGAGAAATAACTTTATTCAAATTAGTATTTCGACAATTGTTACATTTCCTTTAATAAGAATACATAAACATTATAAATACATTGAAAGTTATTGAAGCAGGCATCTTTGGAAAGTAGTTCGTTTTAATAGCTATTGAAAAATAACACAGATTAGTTAACCTGCATTCTTTTTGGGCAAATTAAATCTTGTAAAAGAGATCTGATCTACAAAAAAATATCGCAATCTAAGTAAAATAAAGTAACATCCAAAATTAATAAAAATGGATGATTTTAATGAAAATAGCATTGATTGAAATAACGAAGTATCAAAATCAAAGCATTAATCTTGAGAGCTTAATGATGTACAGCAAAGGGAAAATATCAAAGAAGAATAACAAATAAAGAAACTATTTTCTTTAACAAAATATTTTTAACTTTCAAATTTTGATAGTCATATAATTCATATTACAGAAGCCTAGCCGACGTCCTGGCATAGGGGTAGCGCGTCTTCCCCGTTTCTGGGCGTCCCGGTTCGGGCATGGTTGTTTTTCTTCTGTGTTCTATCTGTGAGGTGTATGAATGTGCCCCCCTCCCCCATCCTGTAAAAACGGTTTGTGCAAGCGAATGTGACCAATGAAGTAGCTAAGTCGTACTCTTGGCCCTAGTTGACGATACTAAGAAAACTAGAGACGCACACTCGGCTTAAATCGTTGACAGATAACTGTCAACAGACTTATAAAGTGCCATAAGTCACTACACAACAACAACAGAAGCCTCAAGCAGCTCTTTTCATTGTGCAATGAGTTTTTTAACTTTCTGTTTATGGGAAAATTTTCCCATAAAATTTAATCTTTAAACTAAAAATGAAGGTATTTAATCTTTAACTAATACAAAAACTTTACAGTTTTCAGCAATGGTTTTTTTCAAAAATATAAATACAGAAACTGAATATTTCTGCATTGATATTTTATGGGCAGTACAACATATTTTTTATGATTTATGATATATCTTAAACAGTTATTAGTTATTAATTACTCAGGTAATAATAAAATTCAGTTTTTAGTTTTACTTTCAAAAGGGTTTAAATGTCATAAATAATGATTTTTTTTTTGTTTCATTCAAGTTTGTTCAATCAAGTTCATTCAATTGTTTCATTTCAGCAATGGTTTTTTTAAAATATAAATACAGAAACTGAATATTTCTGCATTGATATTTTATGGGCAGTACAACATATTTTTTATGATTTATGTTATATCTTAAACAGTTATTAGTTATTAATTACTCAGGTAATAATAAAATTCAGTTTTTAGTTTTACTTTCAAAAGGGTTTAAATGTCATAAATAATGATTTTTTTTGTTTCATTCAAGTTTGTTCAATCAAGTTCATTCAATTGTTTCATTTCAGCAATGGTTTTTTTTAAATATAAATACAGAAACTGAATATTTCTGCATTGATATTTTATGGGCAGTACAACATATTTTTTATGATTTATGTTATATCTTAAACAGTTATTAGTTATTAATTACTCAGGTAATAATAAAATTCAGTTTTTAGTTTTACTTTCAAAAGGGTTTAAATGTCATAAATAATGATTTTTTTTGTTTCATTCAAGTTTGTTCAATCAAGTTCATTCAATTGTTTCATTTCAGCAATGTTTTTTTTTAAATATAAATACAGAAACTGAATATTTCTGCATTGATATTTTATGGGCAGTACAACATATTTTTTATGATTTATGTTATATCTTAAACAGTTATTAGTTATTAATTACTCAGGTAATAATAAAATTCAGTTTTTAGTTTTACTTTCAAAAGGGTTTAAATGTCATAAATAATGATTTTTTTTTGTTTCATTCAAGTTTGTTCAATCAAGTTCATTCAATTGTTTCATTTCAGCAATGGTTTTTTTTAAATATAAATACAGAAACTGAATATTTCTGCATTGATATTTTATGGGCAGTACAACATATTTTTTTATGATTTATGTTATATCTTAAACAGTTATTAGTTATTAATTACTCAGTTAATAATAAAATTCAGTTTTTAGTTTTACTTTCAAAAGGGTTTAAATGTCATAAATAATGATTTTTTTTGTTTCATTCAATGAACTTACCAAATAAGTTAGGATGTCCAAATGTTAGGTAGGTTAATACTAATAAATCGTATTAAATGATATACTCTTGACACTGCAATTTTTAAAAAATAAAGTTTTTTTTTTTTTTTTTTTTTTTTTTTTTTTTTTTTTTTACCACCAAATCTGACCAGTTTTGAAGTGTTGAATATTACTATTTTAGGACATTCAAAAATTTTCTCAATCTTAGGCTTATATTCAGGGGAAGCTCCAAATTTCTGAAAGTTGCAAAATTGCAAACTTTATTGAGAAAATATCAAAGAATGGATATGTATCTCATTATGAACAACTGAAAATTATAGCCACAATGTTATACCCCTGCCCTGAAAGAAGACACGTTTTAATCTGAATCCTCTTTTTCGTAATAGCTGGTGATTGGAAATTATAAAGTTCAAAGAATATATACTTCACATAATTACGAAAAATTATTATTTCCTAGCTGTGTATATATAAATCACAATAAAAAATAAAAGAGAATAAAAGTTGAGGGACTTTTATTTATATTTTAATAATTGTATACTTATATATATCTGTTACTAGAAGCCTTTGGCGACCAACTGCTTCTCCAGAAATGTTAGTAGTACTTAATTTCTATAAAATCTTTTAGAAAAAACTTCAAGTCCTTAACTTTTTCAACAAACTTTTTTTTTAAAGTATCAAATAGTCATAGACATTAAAGTATTATTTTAATCTGGTTACATACGCTCTGTTCATTGTGTATAAGTAGGTATTGGCAATTCATCCCAAGACATCATAGGACTAATAGATCTGTAATTATCGGATTTATTTAACATTTACGGTATTCGAACTTTTTTTATGTGCTATGTAAATTACACAGATATTAAAAAAAGAAAAATTCCATCATCCTTAGCTTTCAGCATTGGAAGAAAATGACATTAAATATCTGATGATGGGCTTTAGAAATTTTCCATTATTTTAAAATTTTAATAAGAATTTTAAAACTTTAAAATAATAAGAAAATATTTTTATGCAACAGCAGTTCCGGGAGTCAACGCGGATAACATCAAAGTTTAGTTTAATTTTAAAATAACTAAAAATTTATATAAGAAAATCTACCCAAGACGTACACCCCGACCCTGCAAAATATATCTACACCAAGTTTCATAGTTATAAAAGGTCTTAAAAGGTCTGGTCTATAGAGAACTAACACACACATATACATCTTTATTACTGTTAGAGTTAATAATAGTTTATTGTATGATTTTGAATAATAAAATAAATAAATATCTAAACAAATGCAGAAATAAACAAATTTTCCTATAGTTGCTCATGAAAAAAACGAAAATCAAAAAGACCCTAATGTTAAAATTTCTGTTTTATTTATTTAATTTTTACTTAAGGAAATATATATTCAGTTAAAAACAACATATTAATATATTTTCCCTACACAGAAGGACAAATTAATTATTATAAGAGGTAAAAAATGTTCATTAATGTTGACAATTTAATAACATAAGCAAAAATTTAACTATACGAAAAACAAGCAATGCTTCAAAAAAGTGTATAATGTCCATTCATATTATATTTTTAACACTTTAGAGATAATGGAACCAAAATATTTAGAAAAAAAAATGACAAAAAAGAAAATGTCAAGCATCAGATACTAGCGATCCAAATATTTTGAATTTCTTTCTTTTTTCTGCATTCGGTACAAAGTGCTTTTTATAAATATATACAGCGTCTATACCAATTTTTATCCTAATGATACAGCAAGATTTTTTAAGACACATTATCCTATTTAACACAATGAAAAAATGCACATGAAGCTAAAACGAAAACGGGAATATTTTCTAAAATAATACAAAATTGTGGAACAAAAATGTCAGTTACTTACATCACAAACAATCTGCTTCGCTTAAAAAAATAGAAGTTCCTAAATATTCGGAAAAAAATTTGATAGGTATAAACTTGCATAGAAGCATAAAAATATTTCTTCCAAATGCTTTAAGAATGCCAAAAACTTTAAAAAAATTATTATGTTATAAACTGTCAATTCTTCGTTAATATTACATAAAATTGAAGAACTCATAACTTTCGAAGTCTTTTTTTTTTACATTAGGTTTGAAAGTAATTATTCGAGAGAATTTTTTCATGTTTGAGGTAGCTGCCACCATTTCTTCGATAACTGAAATTAATAAGCGATTCAGAAGTCTTTTGAATGTTTTTTTTTAATATTTGCCTCCTGTTTAAATAATCTGACGGGCAGGAAAAGAAATGATGAGAAAAATGGTACCTGGCAATGGTCATATGATTTTCTACAAAAGGTATATAAGGAAACAGATGAAGATTTAGGCATGTATCAATATGAATTAATATTCAAGGTCCTGCTGGGATAATTTTTAATGTTATTAATACAAAAAAATTTTCCGTCAAACTTTTAAAACGTTCTTATTTATTTATTAGTTTGCTTAGTTTCTTATTTAATTGTTATGATGAAAAATATCTACTAATAAATTGTTGAGATGAACTCATTTTCTTTTCATATTTTTTACTAACTTATATAGAACTCTCGGAAATTAAATTAATTATTTTAAGATAATTTTCATATTTAATTTAATCAAACCACAGATTTGTCAATTTTTCCCTGTGTCTAAGTCTATAGACACATGTATTGATTTTAAATATTTACATCAAGAGTTTATATTAACTGTCCATTCATTAATTTTTTTCAATTGCTTCCTAATTTACACAACATTTATTATTGCATAAAACACTTCTTTGTATAAGTGTTTTATATATTATATATGTTATATATATTATAAAAAAAAATATAATAATAATATAATACAAGATACCAATTCTTAAGTTGATTATATTTTTGACCTTAACAGGAATCACAAGAGTTATGTTCTTGAGTGGAATTTTATTATCTAGAGTCTTAACACATTCCACTCGTTTAAAATTTTTATATACTAAATGCACCTATATTAGAATTTTATTGTTTCTGAGATGAAAATGTTGTATATAGCCACCCTTTACAAAATATTACCCTGATGAATACAAAAAAGTTTTTGTTTCGTCATGAATAGATATTCATGAAACTAGTTTTATATTTTTCTTATTTAAATAGTATGCAAATTGCTAATTTGAAGGGTAAAAAAGTTAAATAAATCTAGCAATTTTATCTAACAAAATGTTAAATATAATTATCTTGATATGCTAATAGTACTGTCGATTTTAAAAAATAGATAAATACAGTGCGCATTACATTGGAAAATAGTCTTTTGATCATAACTTTCAATATTTGAACTTGGAGTCATTTAGATGAAACAAATAATATGGTTCTCATGTAAAGGGACCATTAAATAGAGCATATTCTGCATATCTGGGATTTTATACGCGTTTATATTGTTTTATTTAGAGTTATTTAAAAGAATGGATGTTTACTCTTTATTAGATCTATTTAAAACATTTCAAATATTATTTCTTAAACTGGAGGAATCGCAATTTAACGCTATATGGGAAAAAATAATGTTGAAATTTTAAAGATCCTCACAATATCTTTAACCTCGGATATTTTACGATATCTAAATATATTTAACCTCTTAAATGTCTATGGTATTTTATAAATCCATCCTCCAGAGTCACACAACTTTGGACACAGAAGTACTGGAACAATATATTTAGGAAAGTAACAAAGATAATAATATGTTTGGGTGAAGGAAAAATTCGCATTTAAAAAGATCAATTATACGATAGAAAAATCGCATCTTCCCAGTCTGAATTGTTAGAAAAGGGTTATCATGCCATATAAATAATCCTCACGTGAACGAATATAGGGTCAGATCAGCATCCTGATATTTAAGAAAAATTGCAATTAGATTCATTATATTCCCCAAGCGTATTCGTTCAAAAAATAAATAAAAATCTAAAACATGGTTTTTACATAACTAATGTTGAAATTCAAATCTGACACTTTCTTTCTTGGTAAAATTTACCTCAAATCGAAACAACACGGCCACATATTTCTTTTCTTCCATATTTTAATTTTTGTTTTGCAAATTACTAAAGCATAAAATTGATTCACAACCATCATAAACCATCATGCTTGATTACTATTTTTCCATTCTGTTATAACTTTACAATTCTAGCATATATTTATATGTAAAAAGAGCTAAGAAAAAGCGTTTGCGAAGTTACCCGCGAATAAGGTAGCTTTTTTAACTATATCAAAATCAGAAGAAATACATAAAAGACATAGGGAGTAACGAAATATTTTAAAATATAAATTCTAACTATTCTTAAGAGGTAAGGTAAAGGTAATTATTTATAGTAAAGAAATATATACAAAAACAGTAAGAAAATAAAAATAGCTAAGTTTAAAATTCAGGAACTTTCAAGTAAAAAAAATGAAATTTTATCACAAAAAAATTACTTTAACTTTAGACTCGTGAGGTAATTGAGTGAGTTTATCAACAAAATGATGGGCACTTATTTCTCCAAAAATAATATCAAAATCCGCATTCTAAGCTTTAAATCTGGAGTACCAAATCATCACTCTCCTGGGTGACGTTGATCCCCAAATCTCATTATGTTCGTTAGATGTGTCTGTAAGTAAAATACAAAAACAGATTCTTCTTTGCTGTTATTGACATTCCACTGATTTTTCTTTCATTTGCGAGCCATTTACCCGCAATCTGATTTGTTGAAAGAATACTTGGAAATGGTTGGTATTTTACCATCAACTGTAAAATTGAGAAATCTGCCTTTCCAAAAGATATAAATTCCTGAAACTCATCAAGAGGCATTCCTCAGTCTGATGCAAGTGAGAGCTTCTTCGAATAACTCATCTTATTCATCAATTCTCAGTAATGTCTGGCGATTTGGATTCTTCAAATGGAGACATTTGCCTTCATTATCAAAGAATATTTGATGGATAACTTGTGGAATAAAAAGAATATTGAGAATTATTCAAAAGATATTGGAGAGAATATTGATACAGTAAATTTGTGGAATCCAACTTTGTCATTTTGGTATCTGAAATGTAAAACAAATATGTAAAAGACATAATTTGAAAAGTATATGCACCAATTTGAAAAAAAAAAAAGACAAAATTCTATATCAGCGAAATTACCCATTTGCTAGTGGAACTTAGCCTAGTTATATTATTAAACCAAAAACCAACATAAAATTCAAATTTGAAAGTGATTTCGCAACGGAACGATATGTGTTTTAAGCAAAACAAGCAGTTTTTATTTTTGTTTGAATGAATAGTCTGCTCGGATTAGCTTGAATATCAGAAATCTTTGTTCGACATATTGAAAACAAAAATGCTGATTAAAATTTATAAACAACTGATATGGGGTAATTTGTGCAAGAAGGTTATTGTTGAATGTATTTTCTGTGTGATGAAACTAATACTACCTTTTTTGTTTGGCAGAAAATAAAATAGTTTTTAGTGTTTGTTTTCCAAAAATGAAGAAATTGGCCATTTTTCAGTAATTGAAAATTAAAAAAGCGCTATTTAAAGTTAATTATGAAACATTCATACATTCTTTTCAACCATTGGTGATATCAAGAATAGAATAAATAACACTGTATAAATATAGCTCATATAATTTCTATTTTTTTTCTTATTATGGTTAATTACAGGATAAAATATGGTTAAGTTTGCCATTTTAAATATAGACATTTTAAAAAAATGAATCCAGTCTGATTGATTAAGAAAACAATAGATTAGCGTCCATAATAAATAAATAAATCTAATCATTATATTTCTTCAGTAGAGAAATTAAAAATAAATGTAATCTTTTTCTTGCACGTTATTATTAAAATTGTGCATATCCACTATTGTTTTGAAGCTGATTTTATATCTTAAATATCTACTAGATTAAATTTGAAAATTACAACAACAATGAAATCGTCTTCAAAAAATCATGAAGTCTTCTTTAATGCATTTGGTTCCTTTTTAAATAACTTTTTTTCATAAAAATATGCTTATTTTTCTAGAAATTTTGATTTTATCTTTTTAACCTGATTCACAGGACGCATTCTTTTTCATCCTTTATGCTCTTTTTTACACAATCATTAGTGCCTTACTTTTTTCAAGTCTCATTTCAAAGCATCTGCATTTTTCTCTTATGAGCTGATTAGCTTTTTCTTTCTGACGTATTCTGTGACTTTTTGCCTATTTTTTCATTTCTACACTGTTTTTTTTTCTCGAAATAAAACTAAGAAAGTGACAAAACGTTCATTATTCAAACAATTTTTACTAAAAATACACAGAGTATAAATTTAATATTGCTCAAAGATTTGAACTGTGAATCTAGATTAGCTTATTACTTTTCGGATTTTATTCAGAAATAGAATAGTTACTAGTGTTGGGGGCTAACATAGGCTTAAGCCTTGAAAAATCAGCTTTCATGTGAATTTCAAATGTAGTCAGTCATAAGTGAGCCAGGGTTTTCATTTAACAACAAGTATGATCAGGATTATTTTCTTAGCAATACGGAAAAAACAGCAAGCATCTGTTATTTAAGATGCTAATTAGGTGGATGTAAGAATTGCTTTCTAAGAGATCAACAATTTATACATCTATTTTATGTCTACTCCCAATAAATAAATTTTCATAAATTATGTATGTAACATATTCTGATTTTATGTCATTCGTCTTATATATGTGTGTGTTGGCTCAAACAACTCTGAAATAATTGTTTATTTCTGTGAAGTGAAACAACTGTTAACCCTTACCCTCTCTGGTCCTATTTATCTTTTGTATAGTTCATTAAAAATAACTATTTATTAGAAATCTTGATTTTATCAATAGGTCCAGTTTTTAATACCCAATAGTCATTAAAATTGATCTCAGCCAAGGAATCGGAAATAATATGATATTACGTCATTACTTCTTTAATCAATCAAAATTAAGAATAGGAATTGGCAGCAAAATCAAAAGTAACAAAAAATGAGTAAAGTATATGTAAATCATGAAATCATTTTAATTTTATGTAGTAGTTATAAGAAAGGATGAAACAACTCAAATATTATTATCCAAACTTTTAATATCTTATTTGCTTATCAAAACTTCAGCCGACTTAAAAATTAAGAATATCAAATTAATTACAAAATATCAATATTAAAGTTAAATATCAATATAAATATTAAAGATAAAAAATTAAAGAACATTTCAAAATCAATTTTTTTTAAATCCGATTAAGGCTATAAACCCTAAAGTAGGATAATAAGATAAGAAATAGTTAAGAAACTATATATAAACTATCTTTAATTGAAAATAAAATGCAAACCTTAACTTATACTAAGGCAAAAGTACAGAAAACAATATGAACCAATTCAAGATATATTCAATAATCGAAGTCAAAGAACATTTTAAAATTACTTATGTGACATGTAAAATTATTTATCTAATTATTTAAAATTCTTTACGTATTATGTATGCATTTTAAAATTGTTTATATTATTTATTTATGTAATTATTTATGAGTGTATTATGTATATAATTTTAAAATTATATATATATATATATATTATATAATTAATTATGTATGTTATGTATTATGCATGTTATATGAAAAGTCTTCTTAAATGAATCATAACTACAATACAATATTATATACATTTTTTCCTGCAATGTATTTTCTCAACAGTTCATTCAACACAAACATTAAAGCGTTTCACTAAGCTAATTGAAAATGTGCCGTTCTAAAAAATAAATAAATTTCAAGACTTTTTTTTGGGGGGGGGGCAAAAGCATATTTCTAGCAGTATATTTGAAGACTTAATCACAGATTTAAAAAAAACTTGATATGTAAATGTAATGTAAAATTGTATGTAAATACTCATGTTATGGTTTCCATATATGAAAATGCTTTTTCATTTTCCTCTTTTGTAGAATTATAAGTACATAAATAATTTAAAGTCGATTTAACAATGTTTCAACTATTTCATGGTTTATTATACTTGAATATAGTTCGAATTTACACTTCGAAAAGCAATGCAGGCTCAGATTCACTGGCGATTGAAATTCACTAATTGCAATTCACTACGGTGAAGTTAATTAAAAGTTTCGAAATTTGTCTGAAAATAAATTTAGAAATAATTAGAAAAACGTTTTCGGTGGTGAAATGGGAGAATTGTTCAAAGTGAAATAATGCAAGATGCTTTGCTTCCAAAAATTTCTGAATAATACTTATGCAACTTCAGAATTAAGTTAAAGAGTATATAAGATATATTTTTTCAAGATATTGAACTATGTGGTGTTCTTTTTGAATTATTTATTAAATTTAATATAATATTATATATATATATATATATATATATATATATATATATATATATATATATATATATATATATATATAATAATTGAATATAGCATTTCAAAATTTAATTAGTAAATTTAGTAAAATTTAATTAGTAAATTCGTTCTGAAAATCATTGAAGTAAATTTTCAAAGAATTCAAATTTCAAAATTTACTCAAAACATTTTAGAAGCCTTACTTTCTTTCTGAATTTAAATAGTATACGAATACAAATTTATATACTTTAATTGAAATGAAGATTTTTTGCTATAAGTGTCGTAATAATTAGACTTCAGATTCCAAATTTGGTGTAGTTAATAATTTGTAATGTAATGTCTCTTGAGAAATGCTGAATATATTAAATATTGCCTTAAGCATTTAATCATTTTGTATTCACATTTACAAATGATAAATTAGCTTAATAGAAAAACATGTTAAAGATATGCAGACGTTAAATTGTCCATTTTAAATCATTACTGGGAAACGAAAACTCAAGCACTTAATATTTAATTAAATGATTTATAACTTTTTAAAAATTTTCTTTTAAATATAAGTGTTAATTGAATAAATTAGCCAGAATCCTAACTTAGATTAAAGAGATTCTAATTGTGTCTGTATTTATAGGTAAGATTTCTGAACAGAATCTATTTAATGATGAAATTAGATGATTGCCTACATAGATAATAATAGGATACTGCTATTTATTTTAAACATTAGATTTAGATAGAATATTAGATTTAGATAGAATTATATGATAATTAGATTTTTGAACATCATTCTGACATTATTTACCTCTCCTTCGACATAAACAGATACTCTGAATAAATTATCGTCAGACAAATTATTTATCTCCCACTGATGAGGTCAAGAATATTATTTACAAGAAAACATGAATTTTTGTCATAATATGAATGAAAAAAGCTTAAGCAAATTATTAAATGACCCTGATTTACCCACAATATTTACTAAACTCTTCTCAATATTTATACAGAATAAATAGATATTGCATTGTATTCTGTACACAATTTTATGCAGAATTTAAATGTTGGATTTTATCAAATTATCTGCCTTTATTTCATTAACATTGGTTAAATCTATCTTTTATTTATTTAATAAATATGATATAAAAACGTTATGGGTACAATATCATTTTAAAGAATTTTCTGCAGCACAAGATATACGATGGTGGGGAAGTAGAATTGTTTATAAATATATTATAAAATTTCTTAAATACGCAAATAATGTTTTAATCATAAAAGATAATAATAGTTTCCGAATTACGTAAATAAATCAAGATCTTGCTTAAATGTAAACCCTAAAATATATTATTCAATATGAGCAAAATGTGGAAACTGATTGGTGTTATATATTTAGTATACAAAATTAAAAACACAAAACTCTCGGTAACTTTAGAAAAAAATGTGTTTCGTCGAAAAGCGTAGACAACGTTATATTATTTAGAAATGAATTAGTAAATATAAACTAACCTTTAATGCTTTATTTACTTGCTACATGCCACTTGAGTCAGTGCAAGAAAAATATTTTACTATATGTTCAATAAAAAGTTTACAAATAATGTTTAACATGCGAAATTTGTTTTTGATTGCTAATCAGAACTATTTTTCAACATAGAATCATAGTTAATCAATTAAGTTTACGCTGTTGCTTTATAGATTTAGTAGTAAATCCATTATTTTAAAACAATTCCGTATACATTCCTAAAAATAAAATAGTCTCTAAGCAATATATGTTCAATTGAAAGAAACATACTGTGTTATTAAAAATGAATAATTATTCTTTGAAATTTTAATTATAATTGAAATGTGTAAATTTTTATTTATTTAAATGTGTTTATTGTTTTCATCGAAAAAATTTGCAATAATAGATTCTCATAAAATTTATTAAAATTTAATTTTTTCAACTTTATAAAATTCAATGCACTCTTTTTCTGAGTTAAAATTCAGATATTAATACTTTGCACGCTCACAAAAGAAATGAATTAAGCAAATATTGACATGGAATTTTAAATTAAATTATTAATACTTTTCAGGATTCATTTTTGATATGAAAGTCTTCAATTTAATCATAAAATCTAAAAATATATTTTGCACTTTAAAAGTAAAAAAAAAAAAAATCAAAGAGATTTTGAAATAATTTTAGAAAATATATACTCTTTTTAGGATTTAAATTATCTATATTTAAATTAATACAAGGTTATAATAATATCACTTTTTTAATTTTTAATATAAAAAAATTTAAAAAGTTATTTAAATAATAATTTCTAAAAAAAATTAAAAACATATTTATTTATTAATTTATTTTTGTAAAAAAAGAAAATATAGATACTGCATATTTTATACACCAAAATATTAGAAACTTCAAAATAAAATATAAGTAATGTTCTTAATCCATATTCTGGGAGAAAGTGCAAATTTCACAAATTCAAATTGTTCTATAAATTTTGAAATCTAATTTCATTTTATAAATAGAAACAGTCTAAAGTATATGTTATTAAAATGCATTAAGACGATTTGTCAAAATTCTAAGTATTTATCAAAAGAAACGTAACAAAATGTACAAACAATATGTTTTTTAAACAAATGTTTATTAATAATTTCTGATTTTTTTTAATTGACTATTCTAATAAATAGTGTTAAAAATAAGATAAAATATAAAATACAGAATGAATAAAAAAGAAACTACTAAGTAAAAAACACATACTAATAAATTTTGAGAAACGGTAGAATTTTAAACAATCAGCTCTTATTCATCATCATTGAATTTCCATTAACTTGACAATCCTTTTAACATAAAATTCTAGTCACATCTTGAAAGAAGTATCTGTGTAAAAAAAAGTATTTCCATTGAAATTGGCTGTTTTCCAAAAAACATTCATGACTCAATTTATTCTTCTCCTCTTAATTTTGTCTCTCCTAACCATCAGTAGAAGTTCCAAATTACCTATTGCTTGAAAATTAAGAAAGATAATTTCAATCTAGCCACACGAATCCAAAATTAATAAAGATAAAATAATTTCTAAAGGGACTTCCGGGATGACTTGTCTGGCTACAGTTACTTTTGAAAATCATATAATTTCGAAAATAATGTTCGCATAACAAAGGAAGAGAAACCTATAAAGACAATTTAGGCATGAAAGTTTAGTTTAAAAATTTATAGTAAGATATTTCATTATCTTTATTTCATTGAATAAAATAAACAAAAGTAACAAAAAAATTTATTCCGGAGAATTTTTACTCATCCATACAGTTAGTTTTTATTAATAAATATGACATATTATTGTGTATATAATATATTGTATTCTTGAAAGATTGTTCAATGCTTTCAATAATCTTATAGTCTTTGAAGAAAACATTTAACGAGCATTCGTTGATAGAAAAATCTCTACCATTTGTGTATTTCCTGGTAATTTTAATATTTTTAAAAAATAAATTTATTTATATTTTTATTACATTTAAATATGATGTTTTTATATTTTTTATTTAGAAAAATATACATATTTATTATTTTTTTTTACTTGAAATGCAGAAATTAGTCCCCTTTTACATCAAACAATCATTTTTTCTATCCTAGATCATTTTAACACATGATTGCGTTAGAAATTTAATATTGAAAATATCTCTACATGTATTCCCTATAGAAAAGATGATGTGAAAATCAAAGGAATCATGAAGTCTGGGATATAAACTACTCTTACTTAGAATAAACATTTAATGTGAGGGGCAATAATCGTAACATAAAGATTAAGAAGAAGATTACTGTAGAACAAGTATAGAAACTGAAGTTCAGGGAATTAATGAAAATTATTTTCCAAGTTGGTCAAAAACAAATAAGAATCAAAGAAGAACAATTATTTACAGACGGACTATAGGACTAGAATAAAATGAATGGCAGTTGGAATGACCTAGTCTGGCTCCTGAATGATAGTTGATATCTAAGGAGTAGAAATGAACAAAAACGCCAATTTGTTTGTGTCCAAATACCGGCGATTATAAAAAGAAAAACTATTCCATTATATGAGACCGTAACTATCATAGTATTCACAGGAACGGAGTAAAATTTCGGTTCAAGACATTTTCAGGTATTCGCTCAAGAATCATATGAAAAACAACTGTTCAACTTTAAAAATTACGGTTGAAGTAACGAAATTCTAAAATTTTCGAATAACAACGTCAATTTTTTTATTGGAATGTACTCTTCACAGCAAAAAACATTAAATAGCTTTGGAAATTTTACCGCTGCACGGAAATCACCAGCGATAGATAGACTAATTAGAAAAGAGAAAACAAATAATAGCAGAGAAGCAGCGGAAAACAAAACGGTTCATTGTGCATCATAAATTTTCTATTTGACACATCAACTACGATGGCACTTTATATGGAACTTTGCAACTAAAGTCCGTACCATGATGAAAGGAATCTATCGACCTTTACGTCTATGGTTTGCACACAACATGTGTTTTTTCTTTTCTTCTGAGTCTATCTAGCGATGGTAATTTTTACCCAAAAGATACAGTTCCAACTATATTTGCTATGGGAAACATACAGGGTAGTCAAAAAAAACTTCCCCTATATATGAAACCCTAGCTGCCTATCCGCTCAACCAATCGAACCAAAATTTCAGACATGGTTGTTTGAAGGTATGCGCTCGAGATTGTGATGATTCTAAACAACACAGGGTTAAAGGTTACGGTTACAGTGAGAGAATTTTGAAATTTTCGAATGGCAACACCCACTTTTTCCTTGCGCAAATTGATAAGCGTATTGAAAAACTACAAATAGCATTGGAAAGATTAGCGTGTGACGAAAATTGCAGCCGTAAAGCATTTGCAAAGAAGAGCAATATAAAGGTCTAATAACAACACCGAGAGGAAAGAGAAAAAAAGATTTTATTGGAATTGAAAGTTATAATTACAGGTTTTCAACGTGATCACTTTCGCAGGCGACAACGCATTGCATTCGAGAGATTGTGGACAACAATGCCGAACGTAACATGAAAGGAGGAATCTACATAACTTCACATGTTATGGCATCTTGCAATTCTGACATATCTCGTTGACCAGGAGTGTACACCTTAGATTTCAGATAACCCCAGAACCAGAAATCCATAGGAGTGAGTCGGGGGATCGCGGTGACCACGAAACTGCAAAGTTACTAGAGATGACTCTATCACCAAACTGTTGTTGCAGCACTGGTCGAACACATTGGGCGACGTGTGGAGGAGCCCAATCTTGCATCCATACAATGTCCCTAATGACATTTCGTTGCTACAATTCAGAAATAACGGAATTCTGCAACTGTGTCAGAATTGCAAGATGCGATAACACGTGAAGTTATGCAGATTCCTCCTTTCATGTTACGTTCGGCATTGTTGTCCACAATCTCTCGAATGCAATGCATTGTCACTTGCGACGATGAACACTTTGAAAACCTGTAATTATAACTTTCAATTCCAATAAAAACTTTTTTTCTCTTTCCTCTCTGTGTTGTCATTAGTCCTTTATAATGCTTTTCTTTGCAAATGCTTTACGGCGGCAATTTTCGTCACACGCTAATCGTTCCAACGCCATTTGTGGTTTTTCAATGCGCTGACCAATTTGCGCAAGGAAAAAGTGGGTGTTGCCATTCGAAAATTTCAAAATTCTCTCACTGTAACCGTAACCGTTAACCCTGAGTTATTTAGAATCATCACAATCTCGAGCGCATACCTTCAAACAACCATGTCTGAAATTTTGGTTGAGCGGATAGGCCGCTAGGGTTTCATATATAGGGGACGGTTTTGTTTGACCACCCTGTATTCCAATAAAAAAAGTTGATATTGCCGTTTGAAATTTTTAAAAAAATTATCACTGCATCCGTAATTGTAAAAGGTTAACTTGGTTTTTCATATGATTCTTGAGCGCATACCTTAAAATACCTTGAATCAAAATTTTATTCTATTCTTGTAAAATTATGATATTACGGTCTCATACATTTGGATAGTTATTTTTTATATAATCACTTGATATTAGCATGGTGTGGGTGTGGGTGAGTATGCAAAGAGAAATGCCAAATCATTAAACCAAGGAATAACTTTCAGTGTAATAATATTCCCTCTACTCAAAATCGAATCAGTTGTGTAATGTGATCATCCAGATTCTCCTTTCATAAATCTCGATCAGTGGAATTTTTTTCATGATCAACTAAGCACACCAATAACTAGATTAGTAAAAAAATAATTTCAAAGAAAATTTTAATAAATAATTTCAATATCCTAAATTATATCGACGTCCTTCAAGTTTATAGATTAATCCCGATATAGGTTTGAAATTCAGTTGATTTAATTGTTTTACGTTAAGAGCTTTGTAAAAAAAATGTCTTAAGTGTAATTTAAACACTCGTTTACACTCGCATCTAAAATCATAACATATAACTATTCTAACAAAATAATTTAGGTATTCGTCTTAAAGTTAAAAAAGATCAAAATCGCAAATCAACTACCTTGAGCATTGTCTAATAAACTAACGGATAATGATCATTATAACTCAAATAATGCAAAACAACAAAATATTTCTAATTGAGCTAGAGTTCAAGCATCTAATCAGGAAAATCCTTAATTCATTCTTATTATACCTCATATTTAGGCATGTTGATGTGTCTTTCTTAGACACGATTTATTTATGATCTCCACGATTTACAGAAAAATGAAAAACTTAAAGAAAAAAATTACAAAAGAGCTGTGCTACATAAATTGTCTTTTTAATTTCTTAGGAAATTTTGCAAGGTTATAACTTCCATGAATTATGCATTCGAATACGAAGAACATAGACGAAAACGAAATATCTAAGAACAAATACTAGATTAAGTTTGCGAAAATAATGCTAAATAAATAGAATTTTGCGGAAAATATAAGAAATCATTAATTATTTATAAACACATTGAAATGAAAAATGAATCTCAAATGTGCATAGTGGATATTAAAAAAAAATCCGTTTTTTTTTATTTGTTTCAACAAAAAATTGCTTTAAAAACTTAATGCTACCAAGAAATAGCAAAAAAAAAAAAAAAATAGCGGAAGTAAAAAGAATTTCGTAATTTACTATATTCATAAAATTTCTCTCAAATATATGATAGAACATTATTTTGATAAATAGAGTAAATTGTAATTAAGAACTTAATGATATTCTTTCAGATTTAACGATTAAAAATGTCTTACTCAAGGTACACAATTTGTCTTAGAAAATGCATCTATTTTACTTCTTTTTTATAAAAATTCCAAAATGTGCTTGCAAGAAAAGTATGCATAACTGCTTAAGCTGTAATATATATATATATATATATATATATATATATATATATATATATATATATATATATATATATATACATTTTTTTTATTTATTTATTTTCCTAAAAGATATTGGATAAAATAATGTATTTAAAGCTTCTTGAAAATTCTTTGTGAAGAAAAAAATTGTGAAAAATCATGAAAAACTCAATTTTTATAAATTAGCATGGGTAATGGAAAATTTGTAGGTCCATTTATGATGCAGGAGGAATAACTAATATTGAAATATAAATAATTAAAGAAGGTTGGAAACGTTGATATCCTTTTGTAAAGCAAAAATTAAATTGTGAACGTATATAGATGCTAAAAGTATGAAAAGTTTTCTATTTAATTATACCATTTTCATTATGTATCAAGCTTAGTTATATTAATGTCCCGTTGTAAAGCAGCACTAGGGCTATTTGGGGACAACGTCTTAATTTTGAACTGCAGCCAGATGACGGGGAAAACACCTGGGTTGTCACACCCCTATCCACACCACATCACACTCGCGGTGGGATATTTGACTCGGACGGTTTTAGGGCGCAGCAAACCACCTTACACGACGGTTCTTCGGTTTAATCGGGCCTCGAACCTTAAACCCTACGGCTCACGTGCCGAGACCTTACCACCAGGCCAGCACGGCCCTCTGCATGTGTCAGATATATTCTATTTTAGCTTCAAAATATATAGTAAAATTAAAGAAAATCTTTATTTAAATTTTTAAAATTGCTATTTGTCTTAAGTTAAAGAATATTGCTAAGATAATTATATCCATCATTATTTAAAATTCCCTTTGGTTTATGAATAAATTTATTCCTTCATTTCAATAAAACATTGACTAAATTCTGGGAGAGTTCTCAAGGATAGTTAATAAAACAATGTTGAAAATACTAAAAATAAGCGTTGGAATTTATTCTACAGTGATGGAACAACACCTATATTTTTAAAAACTCTTTACAACGACTTTCTCTCCAGCATTTGAAAAATAAAAATATCGTTTTTTAAATTCGTGATTACCATTCGATCGTCATGTCAAATTGCTTGTAATAACAAGGAATTGCTTGTAATAATATGGACATTCGAGTTCAAGGTTTTATAAACCTGATAAGATGAGATGTGTTTTTAGAAGTATATAATAATTAAGTTAAATGATAATTGCATTTTCTCAAATATCGTATGCACATGGTTTATTTTTGAAATTTAATGAAAAAAAAAACTATTCTTTCCCTCGAAAACATTTCATGAAAAGTAAATTTTTGATAGCAAAGTAAATAAGGCTCACATAACTTTATATTAAACTACATTTTATTAGTTTAATATATGGCACTTTTCATGGCAATAAAATTGATTCCATGCAATTTCTTATCAATACAAAATTATTCTAATCCCTCAAATTTCCTTATTTTAGGAATAACAGATATGATTTGATACGAAGGATAGAAAAGAATGAATATAGAAAGTTGTTTTCCGGTATGTAGATATCATTACAGAACTTTTCTGCAGAGAGTATCGAAAATATTTTAAAGCAAAACAAATGTTATAATATCGCATTGGAATTGAATATAGAAATTGAATTCTTTTGAGTACAGGTTCAAGATTCCCCAACATGCAAGATTCAAAATTTCGATCGCTTGAAAGAATGTAATGTGAGTTGCAGGTCATCAGGCAGGAGTGAATGATTTCGATACGTCGTTAGTCCTCAGTCTTTGAAGATTCATGATGGAAGGGACGTGAAAACACTGTTTAAAGATGTATACAAAGTATCAATCAGTCTAATATATTTTGAAAACCAAATGGGGAGTTGTCTGTTGAAAAACGCCAATGAGAATAACTAAGCCCTCTAACTAAGCCATGGGCATTTACTAATGTATAAATGGTACATAAAACAGCCAATAAATCGCACTGAACTTGAATATCGTTGCTTTCATCACAGCTTAACACTTTATATTTAGCATTGCAGTAAACATCAGTAAGTGAGCCAAAATACTTCATTAAAACTACTGTCTTTTCAACACATTCTAGCAAGATATATAGTTTATATAAAGATAAGATTGTGTAAACTGTTCTCATTAATGTACATGTATTTTACTGATACTGTAAGTGCTATCTTCAATCCGTGAACATTCTCTGATATTATCTTTTCAGATTCCTTATATGTATTCGCATCATTGTTTAAGTTTTATATTTTTATTTAGCATTAGTTATCGTTTGATTTCCAGTCGTTATAGAACTTTATTAGTAGTATTAGAATTTTATAGAGTGTGACAAGACAATATTGTGGCTGAATCCCAATTTTGAATATACTTTGGCATTATACTTCACAACAATTCTGTTCACAATGTTTCACTGTTATTTAATTTATAATAAAAGAATAAATTACTTAGGTTCACTTTGTCCTGTTTTGCAATGTCAATTCTTTCAGTCCATAAATTTAAATACTATTATTTCTTACTTGTGAAATATTGAAGAATTGAAACTTTAAATAGAAGCGAATGCTTATGATAAAAAGAAAGAAAACATAAATGAAAAATAAAACGGAGGACATAAAATGTGCGAATAACTATGGATTATGTATGATTTAGAGCCGTTAGTACTGTTATAATGAGATAAAACGGTATTTATTTTAAAATGAAAAGCTATCATGAAAGCGAAGATTCTTATTATATCATTTCCCAATTTCTAAAGATATTTTAAGTATTTTTATGATCACTATTTATTTAGATAAAAGAAACGACTGTGAGAAGCACTTTGAAATTAAAGGAAAACTAATCATGCCACGTTTATTGAAAATTTTCTGTACTAACAGCTCTACTTACTTTCAAAAGAAAAAAAATATTTTGTTGAAATTGATTCGTTGAAAGGTATTAAATATAGGCCTAGCGTCAAAATATTCTCAATTTTTATCTATTTCCTTTAACTCAAAATTTTTTTTAATTTTTTTTTAAAGTTTAAAAGTTTTTTAAAAAATTTTTATGGATTGGCTACTTTATATTTTTCAACTAAACATTTCCATAAGAACTGAATGTGCTTCTATAAGAATTTAAATATGTTTAGCTTCTACATTTATGTTGAATTATTTTTAAAACATCTTCACTAAGCATTTTTTAAACATTCAAAGAACTTCCGAAATCATTATATGCATTTATGCTAAATATTTTCTTAAAATAATTTTAAACAATGTTTTCAGGAATTATTCCTTGTAAACAACTACTTATTCGGTGAATTTCAAATATCCGAGCTAACTTCTTTCTGGATACTATTACTTGGATTATCATTTTGCATTTTATTTCTATTTCTTAAAATAAAATAATAGATGAGATTCGCATCAAGTAAAAGGCATTTTAATATTCACTGATTTGAAATACAGAAGAAATTTCAAAATTCTTTTATGACATATGAAATCAGATCTTATAGATTTGTTTGTTCAAATCACGTCCAGGTCACCAATTTAGCGGATTGCGATGCGCGAAGATAGAACCTGGGACCTTGTGGTTCGCAGTCCAGTAACTTAACCAGGATAAAAAAAAAAGCATATGCTCGTGTAGCGTAGTTGTTAACTGGCTTATATGCTATTCACCACAGGTTTTACGATGATTTTCATATTTCTTCAATAGCATTTGAAAGAAAAGCCTTTTTATTTCCAAATTACATCAAGCTCGAAGCTTTTATTTTCAAAAAAAAAGGTTCTTTAGTTTTTGAAAATATTAGATTTATGGACTTTTGTATTAATAAATGATTTCCTAAACATGAGTACATATATCCTTTCTATACAAGGCATACATATAAGAAAAAAATTGCGATGAAATCAAAGTTTTATAAATACAGAATGCTCATAAATTATTTACTGAATAATCTTATTAAAGTAAAACATAATTTTGCAAATACTAGGGCATTGTTACATTGCTATAATCTCTATATATAGAAAATTCGTTTATTTTACTTTTTTTAGAATAACAATAAAAAATACTATTTTTTGCAGATAAAATAGTGCCAAAACTTGAAAAAGTTCTGTACGGTCCTTGATTATGGGAAGTTAATCTCCGACAACAATATTGAGGCGATTCAGATCTGAATTTAATAAATATCCACCAACTTAACAATCAATCAAAATATAGTTAAAACTGTTTTCAGAGACTGAACTGATTTTGCATCGAGGCGAAACTGGATTAAACATCAGTCAAGAAAGTTAGAAAGCAATCAGGGATATGCTTCCGCACATTCCTGAGAAATGTATCGGCTATGCTAGCAAACAAATATGGTTTCGTAATCGCTGAAAAGAAAATATTTAATTTCACTGTTCAAAAAAGTATAATCAAATGAATTTTTTCCCACAGGATATAAGATTTTATCATTGGGCTACATATGTGCATGATTTTCTCGATGAGAATTGATAAATGGGGCCGCTGTGGCCTGGTGGTAAGGTCTAGGCTTCGGAACCGGAGGGTTTCAGGTTCGTGTCCCAATTCCACCGAAAAACCGTCGTGTAAGGGGGTCTGTTGCGCGTTAAATTCGTCGTGACCAAACCTCCTCCGGTGTGGTGTGAAGAGGGGGGTGCCAGCTTAGGTGTCGTCCTCATCATCTGACCGAAGTTCAAAATTACGAGGTCCGTCCCAAAATAGCCCTAGTGTTACTTTAAACGGGACATTAATATAACTAAACTAAATGAGAATTAGTTGATTGGTATGATGAACAAATTGCCTTTCTTTGACATTCTTCAATGGTCTAGATATCATACCAGTTAGCTTCTTTTTTTTAGGGGGTATCTAAAATCAATTTCCAGTGGTTCACAATCTGAAAGATTAAAGAAATCGAATCGAAAAAGCAGCAGTGATCCTTTTAAGACTGACCAATGATTAATAAAAAATCGGGAATAGGTGATATTTTACTAGCAACAAATGGTGCTGTACTGAAACGCATCAGTTTGAACATTTTCAAACTGATAAAAGAAATATTTACCCAGGGAATGATTTATGGAGAACTTATATAATGAAATTTAAAAAATCCTCTTAAAAATCAAAACATTATATTTAGAAAAAAACGTAAAATTGGGAAATCCAATGAGATTGCAGACAAGGCACTTTACGTAATTATTGATTATGTATGAATTTTGATTATTTATGATTTATGATTATTTAGAGCAATTAATTAAAGGCAAATATAAAAGGGTTTTTTTTGTATTTTCCATTGATAATTTTAGTAATTTGTTGATGACTTTTGCAGCTATTTAAAAAAGTATTGTTTAAGATCAACTGTTGGTAGAAACCTGAAACTTAACTTTAAAAAATTTTTTAAATGCACTTTATTTGTAAAGATATAAATATTATTTTTTTAAAGAGCGATTGAAAAATATCAATTAAGTACTTGCTTTGTGTAAACATACTCATCTTTTATCTCTTTATTATTAACGTAATTTTCGGATTGAAAATAAAAACATTATCTCTTTTTAGCGATTAGTCATAATAGTAATAATTAATAATAATGAAAACATTTAAATATTTGAAAGAATTTATAAAATCAAAGACTATATTTGAATAAATATTTTCTTAAAGCAAACTAAATCAGATTTATTATTATATTGTTTCAGATTTATTACTATTCATTAGAAAACTAAATAATTGTAGTTGCAATTTGTGAAGATATTTTAATATTGATAGCTAAAAATGCTTCGTTAGATAATATATAATCCGTTCTAAATTAATTCCAGTAATCTAAAACATAATATCTTTTTCACTCATTTGCAGTAAGCGTCTACTAACATTTCAATTAATTAAATACCCTCTTGCTTCCAAAACAAACATAAGTTTTAGAAGTTTCTCGAAACGGAACTTTAACTAAATACGTTATTCATAAATTGGCTCATTATAATACGGTCAAAAAGCAATAAATTATAACTTGAAAAACAAATTAATAATGACAGCAGAAAGCATAATTAAATTATGACTTAAACTATAAAACATATCTTTGTTGTAACTGTTATTGATTAAATATTGATATTATTGATTGACCACATTAATATTATTGATTGACCACACTATATGTATATTTCGCTCCACAGAAAACATTAAGAACTTTAAAAAACATCAAATTTTAAGTTTCTTGAAATGAACATAATGAATGTTATATTGAGCAAGAAAATTCCATTCTAGAATCCAAACATTTCAATAAAGAATTTTAGAAAATTTATCATTTCTGTGAAGTTTGTACTAAACTGAAGTATGAACCTAAAGTGATAGAAATTTGTTAAAGAATAAGCAAAAGGAACAAAGTAATTTACAATACCTGACATAGTTTTTAATTTCTGTTTATTATTCCGTTAGCACTATATTATTTAATGTTACTTTTAAAAATATGATAAATGAGATTTCTGCCCTTGAGGTGTTCCAGAAGTAAACAATGTGCTTTTATTAAATGTCACTTTCTAGGATTAACTTACAAATTTTATTCTTAGTAATTTTATACTGATAAACAATTAATATAAAAAGGTTACCATTTCAAGTGTTATGTTTACAATTTTGACAAGAATTCAGATATTTAACAATAGGGAAGTAAATTAGAGCTATCATTAAATTTCCTTACACAGTTATATTTATGAGGACAAGTGATTTAAAGAATAATATTTTTCAGATGATGACAGTCATTTATTGTCATCATTATAATACTTTAATTTCTAGCCATCCATCTCAGGTTTAAGATTCCACTTCGGCATTTGTGTGATTCGCATGAAAGTAATTAAGTGGTTCCAATATAATTCTCCATTGATGCTTGGTGGATGACAATGTTTAAGATGTAAAGAGTATTGATTTATACATGATATATTTGAAAAGTTCTTATCACAATGTGATCCTCAGATGAATTCCATCGTATAAAACATTTCATATGCAAGAAAAGAATTAATACTCAATATTTTATCAAATTTAAATTAAAAGAATGCTTAGCATTAACGCATATGCATTTGTATAACTCAAATTTTTTTTGTGTATCATTTTAAATGAAAAGAAAAACTTCCAATTCAAAAAAAAATATCTTCAATTTAAATATTTTTTTCAGTTCGCAATGTTTCCTTATGAATTATAAAATTGAAAGAAAGAAAATGAAAAAAAGTCTAAAAGTCAAGTAATCACAAGTCCGGAACTTAACATCTGGGTGGGATATATTAAAGAAATATTTAAGTCAATGATTTAATAACTTTTTGAAGCTCGTATTACTTAAAATGCTCCAATCATCTTTTTATAATATCAAATTTTCTAAATAGCTAAATAATGAATTTGTATTGCATCGACTTCAGTCAACTTTTGCTTGGAAATCTTTAGATTATCATTTTTCTTTGCATATTTTAGAGAAATTGAAAGATCGGTAAAAGAAAAAATGAGCTGGTATCGGTAAATAATATGAAAATATGTTGTTATTAAGATAATTATAGTTTTTATCAATATTTATATACAATATAAACAGTTTCATATGTGTGAGTATATATGTTTTTCATTTTCGTAATTACGTTAAAATGAAAATAAATGGAAAAAGAGGCACTAGTTGCTTGCATGCGATAATCTAAGCATTACTAATTATTATTTATGATTAATTAAGAAATTTGTGAGTGTAGGCCAACTTGTTTATAACGCTGGCATGAATAAAGCTGACTTAAGTTAAGATTTAATTAATTCCATGATTCATTCTTGTTTACGTCTTAATAGCTACTCAGAATTTATATCATTATTATTGTCAGAGAACGAATGGAATTGTCAAGAGGATCTCTTGAATAAGGATCATCTTGACAATTCTTGATCTTCATCTTACAAATTAGAGAAATCATTTCCCTCGCCCACATAATAGGCTTTAAGCGCTTGCATGGGTTTCAAAAATTGAACTAGAAATTTAATGAATGTGCTTAAAGAAGAATATTTACAATTCTTCAAGACATTGCGTGGAAGAGATTGGTATTAAAGTCCTTGAGATTCTCAAATTCACTCATTATATGCTTAATTTATTAAATTTCTTATTAAATCCACTGCAAAACAATTGTTTTGGTTATAAGTATTCGAATCCTACCTGTTTACCACGGCTTTCGAAATAATTAAATTATGAATAATTTACTGAATAAAGCAGGGAATGTTTTTGGAAAATAAAGAGGAAATATATTGCAGTTTAGAGAATTTGATATAATGTAATTATTGTAAAAGCAGCTACAAAGGGATTAAAATATTTGTTCCAAAATCTGTGAGAATCTGTCCAAAATAACATTTTTCAGTAATTCTACGCTCGTACTAAATTATGCAGCAATAGATGAGAAACAATGAGTAATATTCTAAGAGTATTCAAATATTTGTTTTTAATGGTTTCGAAATTAAATAGAAGATAACATATTATAAAAAGTCTGTATGGTTCTTATATGAACATTGATAAATTAAAGCAAAAATATAGGAATTTTTAGTATAAAGTTTTGTAAAATTAATCAAACTTTCATAAAGAAAATAAATAAGTATACAAACGTTTATGCTAATAAAACGTATACATACTCAAGTAATTAATACATGAAGAATTGATAACATATATTACACATCTGCTACTTAAAATAATGATTATAAATATACAATATTAAAAATTATCTAAAATGCAATCATCCAAAATTATTTTTATAGTATTTTTTTTTTCAAATTCAGTTTGTAACTTTAGTGCAATTGCTTTCATGAAAGTCCTTCAAATATTTATCAAAATTGATAAGAATATAATGTATCATTCGAAGTTTTTGTATAATATATTTCATCACTTTCTGGATAAACCGAATCCACCTTTGAAATTTTTATTAAAAGTTATGTGATTTTTTTAAAGAATATTTACTTTATCCCATGAAAAAAATCATTTTGAAGCGTTGATTAATATTTTTCATTGAAGTAAATTTATTAAAGGAAAGAAGCAACAACTAAAATGTTTCTACGATATTAAGAAGTTAAATATTGTGTTTTCTTCAGAGTAACTGACTTATAAGAATAGAGGGAAAACATAATTCCGTAAGTATTAGAAAGCAATAAATTTGTTCACACTAAATGACGACAAACGTACTGTTAAAAATGTCTCATGTGATATTAGCAAACAAAGGCGAAAACAGTCACTTCTATAACACTTTAGTTAAAAGACTTTTACAAAAATTCCAATTCAACAATGAAATAGTCTCTATTATTTAAATATAGAAGGTTTTATTATTATATTCAAGATTATATGCCAGAAATTTTAACGGTAAAAAAATATTTAAATTTCATATTGATAAAAAAAATAAATGCTGGGTGAATAATGTATAAAACAAAGGAAAATAAATGTTTAAGAATTTTCAATTAGCAGTTGATAATTATCTCAATAACATTTATGTACTCATCTAATGCTGTTAGCTAGGCAATATCTTCATTCGAAAAATTGCTGTTGTTCTATCTGTAAGACTAAGTACTACTTTAAATAATGTTAATTGTTAGTATGGAATGTAGTTCTTAAAATTTATATGACGAAATTCAGTCAGAAAATATATCTTCTAAGTGAATATATATGCTGTAAAATGGCTATAATGCATATATGTCATTCTATGCAATTTGTGATTGTATGACGTGCAATAGTTATTTTGACAGAAAAACGAATAAGTTCGAAATCAAAGAAATAACACTGGTATAACGTTTCCCAGTAAGTAATTCATGTTCAGAAAGTTTCTTATGAAAGCAAAAATATTTATGTTATGTTGTTTTTGAAATGACAATGAAAAGTCACTGACGTATACATATAAAAACAATAATTAACATGACATCTGTAATTCTTATAGGCATTAATTTGCCGGAAAAATAATTTTCCCCTCAATTTTTTTGTTATTATATTAATGACAACTACCGTATTAATCTAATATTTTACATTTTATTTTTTACAGCAACAATACAGATACATAAATACGATTTATCAGCATTCATTCTAGAACTTTGCCTTCGTTTTTGTTCAATATACTTACTTGAAATCCTTCATAGATATTTTCTGGTTCAAGACCCGATTCCACCGAAGAGTCGTCATGTTAGCTGGTCTGGTGCACCGTAGAGGCCAAACACCCTTCCACTGATATGATGCAGAAGTTTAGAGAGGGGGGTGTCAACTCAGGTGTCGTTCTCTTCATCTGACTGCGGTTCAAAATTACAAGATCCGAACCAAAATGGCCCTAGTGTTGCTTTAAAACAGAACGTTTATATAACTGAAATGAACTGAACCATTACAAAATTATATGTGAAAATAAGATTTACTATCATTTTTCTAGTGCATTTTATTTTGAATTGCAGGGTTTGAAAATTTAGAAAAATTCATTTGTGATGCAAGTAGCTTTGAATGATGCACTAAATTTATTTAAAGATTCTACAAAATAATTATTTTTTCTTAAACGTTCAACGAATAAATGTTGAGATAAAGCTTCGTGACATTTGAGAGAGCTTAAGAATATCTGCGATCCGGAGTAAAATTTATTATCCTCTCCAAGTTCTAAGCTGTAGTTAGTTGACCAGAAACCTGATAAAAAAAAAGATATAAATAATTTTTACGGGTTACTTCTTGCAAGTTTTACTTGAAAAAAAGGAAACAAAATAAGACTACCAATGTCTATTTTTTATTTACGACATTCTTTAAATCTATATCGTAAAAGTATACTTTATGATAAACTCTAAGTAAAAGAGTATACTTTATATAATTTACCCTCGTTATTGTTTATATTTTTAAGCTTAAAAATGGTTTATAAACACGTCTAAACAGATATCCACTAAAACAGTCGACCTTTGATTGTTCTGTCTTCGAAATATCAAAAATGAAGACAATCCTTAAAGCCGGTTGACACCAGGTGCACTGGCAATCTGCCATTCGAAAAGCAGGGCAAAAATCTCATTTTCGTATAAATTGCAATCTCAGTTGATGGGATCATTCTTTTTGATTATTTTTCTGACATATTTTTTTTCTTTGTTTCGTAGTATATATATTACGTATTTAAATTTCTAGTTGGAAACAGAACTATAAAAATAAATAACGTATGTAAAAGAATAATATATGTTCATATGATTTACCTAATATTTTTGGCTCTCACTGAAAAATGTTAAAAAGGCACTGTTTTAGTTAATATCAAGTGCTGTAATTTGGATGTAGCCGATGATGGAATCCTATAAATATTTTGAAGACTTTTGATACTAACAAAACAGGAATGTTTAGCTTCATTTAGTTATATTAATGTTCCGCTTTAAAGTGACATTAAAGCTATTTTGTGACCATAAAAAACAACCATAAAAGATTAATGAAAGATAACAAGCATAAAGCATTAAAAAGTATTGTAATGGCCAAAAAACAGGACTGCGGGATTTGGATGCATTTAGACTTTCAGGCCTTCGTAAGCTTAGTTATATTAAATCCAGATTTAAAGCAACACTAGGGCTATTTAGGGAAGGACCTCGGAATTTTTAGTCTTAGTCAGATGACTGACGGCACCTGAACTGACACCCCCTCTCCAAACTTCCACACCACGCCAGTAAGAGGAAGTTTGGCCCGACGGATTTAACGTGCCCAAGACCCGCTTACACGACGGTTCTTCTTCTGAAGCCCTTCGGTTCCGAAGACGAGACATTAACACCGGATCATCACGGCCTAAAATAAAACAAAAAAAAAAAAAACAGGAAGGATTAGCCAAACAACGTGGGAGGATAGAAGAGACTAACAACACTTTGTCTCTCTCTGTTTGTCTGTCGAATATTGGAACATCCTATATAAGACGAATAATTACATTTTGCATATAAGTGAAAAAGAAAGAATTAAGCAAAGTGATGAAATTTGGCCTTTAGAAAACACAAAATTGTTCCTGTCAATGTTTCATTAGCATTTAAACTGGCATCCGCAAGAACAACTGAAATATTTCAATGACATAATATTTTCTAATACGTCTTGATTCAAATCATGAATTATCTGGAACCGGATCAGAGCTGTATTTTATTTAATATTCTGTCATTACTTAATTTCTGCTCATTTAAAAACCCTGCTTTTAAAATGTAATTAAAAAAAATGTAGAAGAAAGCCTGAAATGCTAAGATATAACTAATTCTTTTTGTTATGTTTTATTATTTTTTTTACTGTTAATTTAGATTTCTATTACTATTGCCGCAATGAATGATAATTGATCTACCTTCTATAATTACCATATGTTATCATTTCTAACATTTAACTAATTTAATAATCTTTAATTTTTTTTTTTTTTGTCGTGTGACTATTTTAAGCCGAATCTTTGCTCAGTAGCTTCTGAGGGTAAAGACCCTTGAGCATCCGAGGGCAGAAGTCGGGCTTCTAGCTCAAATGAAGATATCACACACGCACTCACGTGCACGACCCCTTTTTACATGGGGTATCATTTACGCACCTCACAGAGAGAACAACCATGCCCGAACCAAGAATCGAACCCAGAACGACTAGATCACAGGGAAGACGCGTTACCCTTAGGCCATGACACCGTCAATAACCTTTCTTGATTGAAGTATTCAAAAATCCTTTAAATTCTAAAGTGAATACTGGTGGAATATAAGTATTCGTCTTATATAGAATGTTCCAATATTGGACGGACAAACAGACAGAGACAATACTACTGAAAAATAGAGATATTTTTTTCTGTCGTTAAAGAGCTTAAGATCAAAATATTTTCTTAAATCATTCAGTTAAAATAAGCAGCGGATAATAAAATAACTCATAGCGGAATTTAACTTTCAATAACCCCTTATTCATTTTCACTGGTAATTAAAAATTAAACAATTCAACCCCCATCATTTTCTGGAATAGATATTTTCAATTTGCCTCTTCACTTTGTTACTTATAATGCATTATACATAAAAGGCATGGCTTTGATTATCGTTCTTAATTATAGTTATTTTCATGTTACTATTGTATTTTCATTCCTTATATATTTATATAATCATCAGAAATTGTATATATTTGGAGAATACTGAATAAGGGTGTGAAGAATAAAAAATAAGATGCATATTTTAAATCCAAAATAAAATATCCTCTTATTTAGTTAATATATGTTTCACAGAAATTAATATATCGTGTCAAATTTATTCTAGCCTTAAAAGTAATTTTATCTAAAATCAGAAGATTTACCATCATTTTATTGTTTTCTCTTCTATGAATGTTTCCCTCAAACGGATAAAAATGTGATTACTGGGAAACTAGATAAAAATATCCCTTCTTATACCTTTGGATGAAAATTGTAAGCTTTAAATCGTTGTTTTAACTCTGAATATGGTAATCGGCATACCCGAGTTGAATTTTAAACTGTACAACCCCAAATTTATTATGAATATTTTGAAGAGAAGTAATGTTTCATTTCCCAACTTCTTTGGCGTATAGTTGGCTCAGTATTGAAGATGTTTCATCTGCTTTTACGAGGTAAAATATTTTATAGTATATGGCATGTTATTTGAAAAAGGCAACTATTGAAGTTCTTTCAGAGCTTTCTTGAGCTAAATTTTGAGTATCTCAAAATATTTCACAGAATTTACATACATGTATTTTGCATGTTATCAGAAATTGCATCGCTTTTATTAAGTTTGGGTAATGTACTTAGTTGTTTTAGGTCATAATGTATATGCATAAGTGAAGGATGGTCTTCCAAATTATAGTAATTGATCTTCCATATGTATGCTTGTATAGCATTAATATTTCCTGTTTTTACTTATCGATATTTACTTTGAATTTCAATCTAATATACGAATACCTTTGAAAAAAATTAACTCAAATTTTCAAATATGAAATTTGAGACTGCTTTTTGTATTATATAAACTTATTTTAACGAAAAAAATACTGAATATATTCTTTTAAACCTTTTTACCTATTAAAGATTAGAATATAATCAGAAAGGAAAGATTAATTAAAAAACGAAGTAGATGTTATTATTTAAGTATTTAAATAAGATATTCAATATACAAACACATATTTTTATGCAAAAGCGAACCCTTTTTAGGTATATTTTGGTATTTTGCTTATTAATGATAAGTTAATATGTTAATTAGTTAATAATTTTGATACATTAGCATTGATTAATTTATGATTAATTTATTTTGATTGGAATGATTAAATCATTTTAGATGACTTCTTGAATTAGTGATCAAACTAGTCAAAAATGTATAATTTCTGATGCAAATTAATTATCTTAAGACTATAATTTAATTTTGTTTTATGTTTTAGATTTTATTTGTTAGAGGAGATTTCATTGAAAACAAAATTTAAAAAAAAATTCTGAAATATCACTTACTAAAACAGATGCATTTTGATTTTGTACAAATAATTCTTTAGCTTTAACATATTTTCCCAATGCATTGCTATTGTTTTTTATTCTTGAATGGTAAAAAATAGTCGTCAGTAAATGAGGCCAATTGCACACGATTTCTTCAACTTCTTCAGCCGATGAAAATCTTTCTTCCCATAATGCTTCTTTCAATGGTGTAAGCAAATTGTAGTGTTGAAGTGTAACTGCCAGATTATAGACGTGACTTCCAAAAAAGCAATAAAATTGTTTTATAGGATGTATTTTCATCGTCGAGGTCTCACTATTGGGAAGGAATTCGAGAGTTGTCCAGTAAACCTTTATTATTTTCTTTTTAACCTACACCAACAATGTGAGATTTCGCAATATCCTTACGAAGAAAAAAGAATCTGAAAGAAATGAAATTTCGCATTAATTTCCATAACTGAATATTTCCTGGGGTAATAGATATTTTTGAAATATATTTTACTGAAACAATTCAATAAATGCTCAAAATTATTTTAAACCTGTGGGGTTGGACTTTTCGAAACTTTTCCTTGCATTCTCAAATAAAAGTACTTGTACTTTATTAACCGCATGCCATCGGAAAACAAGAATTACAAAACAGTCTATTAACTTGCTATTTTTGGTAATTCTTTACCGGAAATGGTTAACACACAAGCAGCATAATAACGAATGTATATTTAGAAGACCTTTCTCTCGTACGATTAAAGCAAAAATTTGATACAAAATTACAATTGTAATAGCAAGAAAACTTACTGAATTTCATTTATTTAAGACAATGCATTTTTGAATGTTATATGTGAAAGTGCAGCCTTACACATAATAATTCCCTATCCATATTTGATTCCAAGTTTAAACCTTATCTACAATTTAGATGATAGTGTTTCCTCTCTTCCTTTCATAGCTATCATGCTATATTCTAACACCCTTACAGACAGGCAGACAGACTTCTGCCTTCTTTTCACTCAATATTTGATAGAAATCTACAAATTTGGTGGTGTTGGTGCACTTGCCATGAACAAGCCCGCTGTTACGAAGACAGCGATTTTAAGCCGGTGGGGGTGCGTCTTTTGTTTTTATAGTAGCGCCAACTAGGGCCAAGAGTACGACTTTGCTACCCATGCATCACTCATTCGCTTGCACAACCTCTTTTTACAGGAGGGCACATTCACACACAGAACAACGGAAGAACAGCCATGCCGAAACCGGGACTCGATCGCAGGATGCCCAAATCATGGGGAAGGCACACTGCCTCTATACCAGGACGCCGGCACAAATTTGGTGTAAACTCCGTGTATTAAATTTCATATGTCTAACTCAAAATATTTTTCAAATCAATGGCAGAGAACATTGATAATTCTGTAACTTTCATTATCTGTCCGTATAACATCGTTACAATTAAAAATTATTTCTTAAACTATTATTCCTAATATAATATGTGGTCAGTTTTACCAAACCGATGCGCAGATGTAAAATTAATTCGTCTACGAATTGGACACACAAGGTATACGCATAGACATTTGCTGTTTGGTGAACGAGCCCCTCATTGTACGAACTGTGGAGTGATCAATTCTATTGCACATATTCTTACTCAATGTCCTAATTTTACTTCTGATCGTTTAACTCACTTTCATTCGCCTATTTTAAATTTACAGGACCTAGTGGGTGAGAAACCTCACTTAAAACTATTTGACTTTTTAAAAGCCATTGGTTTCTTTCATAGCATTTAAAATTTGAGTTTTATTTTTATTCTTGTGCCAAATCATTATAAATCATAGACCTTCTAAACTTTTGACGTTTTACAATGTACCCTTGTTTTATTGACACATTTTACACTTTTATGATGGAACTATTTAAATATCCTTGTGGGTGGCGCAGCTTGTCCTAAATTGGACCTTGTGCCAGAAAACCTTAACTATACCATACCATACCTAATATAATCACAAAATAAATAATTTTGGACTGATCGCAGCTCTAAATTCTCTAATAGATTACAATATTTTACTGTATAATTTTTTTTTTGTTTTGCATGAAAAAAAATCGACATACAAAATGACGGACTATTTTCACTAAATTTATGAATGTTCCAAAACAACAATTAGAATTTTCAATTGTCTTTTGGTTCTATTTAAACAACTCATACTGTGAGACATCATTAATTATTACCAAACAAAGCATTTAGTCTGCCAAATTTTATTCGCTATTTTTATTCACAAAGTTTAAAATTTTCAATTGCTAAATTCAGAATTCTTTCAAAAAAGAAAATTTAACTTTAGTAGAAATTTGGTAAAAGATAAAGAAAGTTTGGCGATAATCATCAAATAGCTATAATTCTCAGTCATTTTTTAAAAATATTTATTGATTTATTTTTATCCTTATATTTAGTTTAATTGTAACTGAATAATATTTTTTGTTTAATTTATGAGGAATATATGTCTACAGGAATATTTGCTTTTTTTTTCTTTCATAATTTAAATAAGAAAACAATTTAGACATTCATATAATGCTCTTATCATTATTTTTCCTGTTTGTTCAAAACTACCCGCCTTTGCCGACCAGCTAGTTCGCCAGTCATAATGCTCTTTAATATTTTCAATCAAATCTTTCAAATAATTCAACATCATTTTTTAGTGAAAGCATAATTTAGTAAAACAAAAAAATGCAATTATCATAAATTAATTCTAATGATTTATATGACAATATCTTAACAATATCAGCATTTTATAAAATAAAATTAACAACTAAAGACAGCCATGAATTATATGTTTCAACTAAATGGTGTGGATATTATAAATTAGTCACATTATTTAAATTATTTCTTTTTACACTATTAACTAAAGTTTAAAAAAATAGAAAACTGGTGTCATTTTATGTAATACAAAACAGGTGTCATGACAACTAATACTATGCTTTTTAAAATGAGAAAGTAATCAAAATATTTCAATTTTCGATAAATGTTCATATTCTTGAAATACATTAAATACGTAAAGTAAAATGGAAAGATCAATAGGCGATTTCCTTCTATATAACTAAATAAGAAATTTCGAATTCAGTTCCTGAGTTTACAACTTTATTTCAGAGATTGGTGGTTTGCAGAACCTCTTAATAATGGAACGAATGTAACTACCTCACACATAAGTATGGACAAATTTATCAGCGAATAAATACTTCAAAAATTTCATTATTTCACGATTATAATTCTGAAATTAAAATAATCAAGTAAAAAAATAACTATGATGTCTGCTTTGTTATTCACCTATTTCTTAGTTGATGATTTTAGACACAGCTTTAATATTCGTGAAATAATGGAAATAATCAAATAACGGAATCGAGTCTTGATTTTCACACGGTAGGTTCTCCCATGACTATTGTAGCAATTTCGAGTTTTACCTCAATTGCCTCATAATTCCTTATAATCTTCTTATGAGACTTTATTATTGGAACACAGTTCACTCAATTCTAGTCAGTAATAATACAGGCAATAGGCCCCATGAGTCCTATTATTTCGAAATATGATCTCACCAAAATTAATGGCGTGATTGAAAAACAAAGAGCGAAGATCGTATGAATTACATTTATTAAGCTAAAAAAAACGTTTAAAATAATCATGACACATTGCACTTATCCGCCTTTTCGTTAGAAATTCCTTAAAAAGTCTTTTTATTAAGTATTAAGTTATTATTTTTCAAGGACAAGCATTTTTCAAAATTTAATTTTCAATGCAATAGGTTGGGAATAATTATTTCAATGATTTTTTCATGATTTAGTAAGTGTTATATTAAATTTTAATAAATATAATTTTTGATATGAAATACCATGAACAATGAGAATGTATAATTTAATAATATATTGAGGATTTTAAAAATGAGTTTATAGATTTTGAATTGCTTTTGCTATCATTTATTTTGTCAAATAATTGTCCGATAATAAAATAAATATTTTAAAAGGAATTATAAAAATATATGATGGATTTTATTACTTAATAATTTTTCAGATCTTTGTTTTTTGAATTTTCTGCAATTATTTCTTAAAATATAAGATGCATTTTGAAATGAAATATATGCTCAGCAAACAATTTTTCTTACGAAATAATGCATAAATACGTTGTTCGTCAATCAATAACTTTATTGTTTTATTTAATCCATTAACTGTAAAAAAAATTTTGAATTTATGGCTGTATAAGTTATGTATAAGCACAAACAAATTGTGTAAAGTATAACAATATTCAAATTATGTGTTGTTTCGAAAATATTTTATATTTTAAAAAAGGTATCATTATAAAATGATCAATAAAATAATTTCAATAAAAAATCCTGAATAAGTAACAAATCGTAACTATGACCTCTAAATTTAATATTTATGCACGGTATTTCATTACCAAGACTTAAGTAGTGTTCCAAGATTTAATATGACATAATATATTTATTGCATTTTCCGCTTTTCCAATCGTTGCTCATCAGAATCATTTTTTCGTAACAATAGACTGTAAAAATGACTATTATTGTAACGTTTAATCAGTAGGCAAAACGTAATCAGTGCGATGGAAAGGCATTAGATAAGATTGACAAAGCAATCCAGCAACATAATGCTCAATTATTAGATTTCCTCATGTAATAAATCGTATTTTTATCATGAAAATCTCTTTTAATATGAAGAACTGCGAATACATTTTTTAAAGTGCTTTATACTTTTAAGAACACGCAAAATACGTATTGTTTGAAGCCTTACAATACGGGGTGGTTATAATTAAACTTCCCCTATAAAAAACATCCTACAGCGCAAACGGGTTAACGGATTGCAGCCAAATTTGGTATATAAACTATACACGAGAAGCGCTCACGAAAGTTTGAAAGAAAAATGTTTAGTTCCAAAATGTTTACTAGAGGGAAAATATTACATTTAACATAATAAACGACAAAAATGGAATATAGAAACAATATTAACATTTATTGACTAGTTTCTTATCATCTTATCATCGAACCATATTAAGTAAAGTTAAGAAAAAAACATCCTGAGCTTGAGATAAAAAAAAAGTTCAGTTTGCAGAAACAAGAACAGATTAGGACGAAATTGCACCAGAGGAACAGTTGTTAATTATGCCCAGGACGATGTAGGGACATCTGACCACCCATAATCATTTGCAAAATTTCAAATCGGTGGTCAAGACAAGGATTGTTTTTTTCCCTCAAACAACGTACTGCTATTTTTACCTTACCTTTACTTAATGTGGTTCGATGACAAAGTGATCAGAAACTAATCAATAAATGCTAATATTGTTTTTTTTCGTTCTGATCATTTATTGTGTTAAATTTAATACTTATTCCGGAAAAGGTGCCTGGTGGACCTTTTGGAACTTTTTTTTTTTTCGAAATTCTTTGAGCGCATCTCGTATATAGTCTATATGTCAAATTTCGTTGCATTTTAGGATATTATTTATAGGGGAAGTTTAATTATAACCACCCTGTACATTTGCAATTCAATGGACACCTTTGTAATGGATTATTAATGAAGAAGTATGCATAAAATTGAATATCTTTTTATCTTAGTAAATGAATTTCATTAACAAATTTCAACGCAGATAATGAAGTATGAAAACGAATACAGTCTTTCCAACATAAAAACTGAATTTAATTTAAAGTTTTAAAAAAATATTTTATCCATTAAATATTGCTTATGCAAGCTGATGACAGTTTATGTCTTTATAGATTTTTAGAAAAAAAAATTGTTCGCAATTTCATCTCCTGAGATAATTTTTATGTTTCTTGGGTGTTGCACAAATGTTTTCCAGGTGCGCGGTTTTGTTCGTTATCTTTTCTATTATAATTATAAAAAAATAAATGTGCTGATGATTATTTAAAGAGAGGAAAATCAGTAATTATAAAAAGTTAATAAAGAAAATCAAAATGTTGAAACATAATTTTATATTAAATTTAAATCAAAATAAATTTTATATTTAAATTATATTTATCCTATTTTCCTATTTATTTTTTAGCACCCGATCATTATTTTTGATTTAGAATGAAGATAGCTCGCATAGATTTTTCTCACAAATGATAATAATTCTTTTATTTAAATTATAACTATTATTATAATTCAAAAATTGACACATGTTTGTCTGCTATTTTCATCATACAAGGAAAAAAAATGTACTTATATAAAAAGGATATTTTTTTTAAAAAAAATTCCGCTTTTTAAGCACAAAATATTTATTTAATATGTTTAAAAAAATCTTGATAAGAATTATAATCCAAAATTTTGATATGTCGTCGGAACATGCTTTTATCTATATAAAACAATGCTTTCTTTTATCTTTATTGCGATTCGTTTTATATGAGATTCATTTTTCATTAACATTTGTTGCGTCTCATTTTAAATATCTTTGTATCCTATTCACATCTTTTGTATCTTATTCCACCCTATTTTGTCCCTAGTTTTATGTTTCTGTTTCAATACGATTTTCAAGAATTCAGTTATCCTTCATATGTAAACATCATCTAACTATAAGCATTTTAGCTATCTGAATAACATCCTGAATAAAGTATTATTTGGACAATGACTTTCCTTTTCTTTTCTTTTCCCTTGGCGTTTGTCATGTATTATTTCCAACTTTTCAAAAAATATTAATGTGTCATCTAATAATAGTCATCAAACGGATAAATCACTACAAATTCGTTAAGAACTCATAAAGACGATAAGTTCATCAAGAATAAATAAATGCTTCTGAGAATTTTTCCTCCATGTTGCAAACCTTTTTTGTTTCTAAGGCATAAAACATAAGAAAATATGCAAGTCTGTCCTTTACAATTGAATTCAGAAACGTATTTTAATCTATAGTATTCATGCATAAGTAATGTAAAAGTAAAAATGATAAAAAAAAATGCAAGTAATTTCATTTAATCTTAGGATGTCCTTATTATTTATTTCCGAAATATTCAATGATAAATTTCAAAACATTTAATCTGCAATTGCATTTTTTAAATATGCAATTAAAGTGCCGATGGAACCAATTTATATGAACGTTATAAATTAGTTGTAACATTTAAAATAAATTTTTACAATACCACCAGAAGTAAAATATTTTATAAAATGCAAAACTTGTGCCAATTTTGAATCATATATTTTACACTAAGCAAGTTCATTAAAAGAAGTAAAAACAACGTAATTAAATATCTAGTTTTTAAGTTCATATTTTCCAAAAATATTGATTTCGAAAAATTAAAATAAAACAACCACTCGAAGGTAAACGAAATTGAATTTAAAAAATTAAAATTAGTGTAAATAAATTTTAAAAAATACATTTTATCAGTAATCGAATGTAATTTCGAGACGATGTCATGCAATACTAATAAAGAAAAGAATGAAAATTTCAATATATACGTACTCAACTTTGCCGTCTATGCGTCCAATAGTTAATTATTGCACTAGGGTTAGCATTGTACTTACAATCATCAAGTGAGAAGTAAATGAGTAACGCAGAAGACAAGCCTGGAGTTTCACTCAGAAGGCTCTCCAATCGCTACAGCGGCATTTACACGTTTCGTCTCAATTTCCTCTAAAATCCTTACGGCCTTCTAATGAGAATATTGATGGCAGCAATGTCCACTTCATTCTACTCGGTAGTAAGGCAATTAATTCCATGAATCTCACTAATTGAAGATAAGAAAACATCGAAATTAACAGTATTATTGGGAAACAAAGAGAGGAGAGAGCACCGATTATGTTGGTACATATTCAGAAGATCCAGAAAACGCCCAATAATGGCAGATTTGACTTCACTTACTTATTGGTTAGAAGTTCCTTAGATAGAATTACACTTTTACTCTTACTGTATTTTGGGGAGATAAGTTTTCTTATTTTATATTTGAGCAGAAAGTGGTTGGTTTTATTCATTCCATTGATTTGTTGTTGATATCTATGTATTAATATTGAAATGTAATAAATATATTTTTTTCATTGAAATGTCTCCAGTAGCATAAATGTAATAGCTAAGAATGCATTTTGGATTTTATAAACTATTTGATACATTTTACGCTTGTATTTCTGCCTTTTTTTCTTTTGTTAAATAACTGTTCAATTTCAAAATAAATTCTGAAAATGCAGGATTCGATCTTATTATATGATTAATATTTTAGGTCTTTTTGAAAATTGTCCTCAATATTTTAATATAAATTCAGCTTTACAAATGAAATACATGCTTTGCAAAGTATCATAGGCACTTAATGATTAACAAAAGTATTATCTATTAATCATCCACTTCTCAATTTTATTTGATTATTATATTGTTGAAAGAATAAACATACTGTTTTGTATTAGTATTAAAAGTTTCTTCTATGATTACTGAATTGATAAGGACTATTTGTTGCCATAGTCTCATGTAAATGAGGCATAGGATAAGCAAAACTCTATTGAAACGCCTTACAGGGTGAATTGGAAAACTTAGATCTGCCATGGTTACTCTGGAGATAATTACAAGTTTGTAGATGTTTCTTAAGACGGTAATTAAAAAATTGTCAGTATATAGCTTTAAAATGTAATCAGTATAAAAAAATGTTTAGCTTTTTTTTCTTGATAACTTTAGGATATAGGATTCCAAGAAATTATTTGGACACATTTTGCAGTCCATAGCTAAAAATTCGAAATTTTTGACAGCCTCACATTTATGGATTCATGAGCATAAAGGATCATCACAATTGATTTTTAAATAAAATATTCCGAAACTGACGGCTCAATTCACTTTTAACTACTTCTGTGTTTAAAGAATAATACTATACAGAAATTCATTAGTATTTGAGTGAAAATTAATTTTTTTGAATGCGAAACATTTATTTAAAACTGAATTTATCCAACATGAAATTTTATTTAATGTTTCTCTGCGCCGTTGAAACTATACCAAAAATAAATTAACAGTGAAACTGTCGTCAATTGTTATCTCTAAATATAGTAGAAAACAATTTTAATTTCAATATAATTCCAAATCAACTATATTATCAACTATATATATATACATATAATAGAATTCCAATTCAACTATATATAAAATCCATATGGATTTTGAAATGTTTATATTCTCAATCAATCTATTCTTCAACAAAAGCATTACATTATAACACTTATTTAACTGCAAATCTGCCATTTCAATATCACTGGAGACACTTTATTCTATCATACACTAGTCAACATCCGATTCGAAAGACTCAAGCTGTGCAATTAATTTCGATTTGTCGTTCGCGTGATATTAAGTGTATGTAGTAGAGAATGAGCCAGACGGATTAAATTAGTTTTGCCAGATTTTCTTTGTTGAACTTTTCATTAATTTATATGCTCGTTTTACAATGACAAACTTGCGAGTGACATAACATAGATAATACCATAAAGTTAGCAACCTGGTTATCTGTTCATTTGTCTTTTATAAACTAAAAAGTAATTAATTAATCTGAATTCCTTAAAAGCTTATACCACACTAATGTTTGACATAATAAATTTTCCATTCGTTTTTTTTTTTTTTAATTTAGTTTACAACATTTTACTGTGCATTGAAGGTTATCATTTATATTATAATATGCTCTTAATATTAACTTATAAAATTGCATTAGAACAAAAAATGAAATTCTGAAGAAAGGCTTATACTATAATGGCAGAATGAAAGAATAATCATTTCTTTTTTTAAAAAAGATAATTTAAAGAAAACTCACAAATGAAAGTATTTCCCCATCATTAATAAAATGTCTTAAACTGAACTTTTTAAAATTTTATTTGCTAAGTTTGGATCAATTTAAACAATACACATGTATAGAAAGAAATATTGAAAAACTATCCTTCTTTTTATAATAAATATAATTATTGTTCTATTTTTTATTAAACAAAACTTTATTAAATGTAATAAATATTGTCTTGTACACTTTATACTAATTCCACTAAAATACTTATTGATGAGTATAATAAAACTCTATCAGTAAAGAGCCATTTTCTTTAAGCCAATTAAACTGTAATAAGAGCCAATAAAACTTTAAGCAGTAGACGAAAGGTATTTCCTTCCTTCATATTTCACACTTTTTATAGAAATTATAATTTTTGTTCAAATGAAGTAAGTTATCTGTTGGTTTATAGGAGAATATATTTTTGACAATAGAAGAAAGTTAAACTGAACATTAAAATATTCTAAGTTTATGGAACAGATAGCAATAAGAATATAAAAAATTTATTTTGATGTCAGAATAGTTAAAACGTATTATTAAAAGTAAATCATAAGTAAGAAAGTATTTCAAAATTACAATTAACAGCTAAAACTATATCAAAATAAATAAACATTTATAAGTAGTTCTATAATAAATATATAAAAAGAGATTTATTATATGACATTCTCTATGCTTTCAAAAAAAATTGGAAAAACTGGAATAAATTTCAGGATTTTTTTGTTGTTTATTACATTAACGTTTCATATTAAAAATTTGAAAGAATCACAAATTAGCTATCATTTTTCCAATATTTTTATATCGCGTTTATAAATATGATTTTTAATCTCGACATGTTTTAGGTTTGTAAAAATAGAATTTTAATTCACATATTTGGGTATTTTATCTCCTATGGATATCATATAATGGATTTGATTGATGTCAATAAAGTGTTTAAATAATTTCAATAATTTATTACCATTTAATCTTTTAATTAAGTTATATTCTGATTCCATAAGCCTTGTGCCACCTGGTAGTGAATCTGGAAAGTATTAAGTTCAAGATGCCATAATATTTATAGTAATGAAATATAATTTAAAAACTAATATGTAAAAAAAAAAAAAAAATTAAACCGGAAAATTCCTGTTTTTTCAAAACGAGTATAAATATATGCTTTAAAAATTGTTTTTAGAATAATTATGATTATTTTGCGTCTGAATAATTCAATAAGAAGCTTGTCAAGTTCAGCAAAAGCAAATTTTAAAAATGCGAGTAACGCAAATATTTGATCCAATAGTTAACCAGTAAATATTTCGAATTTTTATTTTAATAAATGAATTGAGCAAATTATAATGCTCAATAGAAGTATTAAACCACTCATCAAGTTATACTATATATGAATTGGTTAGTAACAGGACATCCCTATTTATGTAAATAATCTCCTTTATTCTTAAATATTAACAAAAATAATTTATTGAAAATAATGATAGAAGCAATTTAAACATAATAAAAATTTATAATTGTACATACAAATATTTCAAATATTTATTTCTTTAATTTATGATATTTTATATTGAATTGTTAAATGTTATATAAAATTTGATCTTTAATTAGTTTCAGTAATTAATGATATAGAAGAAATCAGTTTTTACACCATCTAAAAATAATAAAAATTTAAATTTAATAAAAATTATTTCTAAATTTTACACTATTTTTCACTTAAGTAAAGATAACTTCCAGCTAAATATTAATGTTAATTTAAATATTAATGTTATTCAAATTTTTTTTAGAAGTCAAATTTTAGTTTGAGATACCTTTGAGGTCTTTTTTTTTTAAATAATTGTGAAAACATTTTCAGCTGTGCATTTGTATCCCAATGCAAGTTGATTTCCTAAATATAATGTTTCCTCTTTAAAAGGGTCCATTTCAAATAAAAAAAAAAACACATATTCATCCTTCGAATTTCAGACGAGAAATAATAATTAGTAACATATTTTTTCAGTCAAAATGTCTAGCCAAAAGCAGTTAGAAAAAATATTACCGATGATACCAGTGGATTTCGAAATATTCATCGTTTCCAACAAGCTGGTTTGCACAGAGAAAATTATGCAAAATTCATCTGACTGGTAAAATCCCATCTCAGAAACTGTTAATCGACATGAAAATCGATAACGATATTAAAATTTTACATTTCGTTAAATGTATTTTCTAGCAAACTACTCGAACAAATTAAATTTATTTTCGAATAAAATATATCAAATGAATATCTCTCCCAAAACAAAAATTCAAACTAAACATGTAATATTTGCTCAGGATGAATTATAAATTATTTTAAAGAGCATCATTTTATGTATTTTTAACATTCAATATTCACTAATGTTAAATTCATCTGAAATAAGGCCATATTTCAGGGTGTCAAATTATTTTAAACAGGATGTTGCATACTCTATAAAGTATTTATCTATAACATACATTACATGTTGTGACGATCGTCCGCATTAAATATTCTTCGTTGTGTTTATGATGGATGGGATTTAACATGCCTATTCGTGGACAATCTATTCATGCTTGATGCCCGTAAACTGACACTTTCTTAAAAATTACTCTGTCAACTTGCTCATAAGTTGTACATTTAAATCTCGTGAATACTTTACATTGGTGACTATAATAACCGTTGAAACATAGCTAGCATTTATTTTAAGCATTTAGACAGAAACAGATCTTTTTTTTTTGTCAATTAAGTAGAAGAAACATGTAATTTGAACCCAACAGATTGAATTTATAATGGTTATTAGAATTATTATATCAGTTAAAATATAAAATTCTGTTTGGACTTTTAATATTTCTCTTCCCTTTTGTAAAAATGCAGCCAGCTTACATGAGTATATAAAATGCCTCATTTCAATGTTATTTTTTTTTTTATCATTTCAACCATTATCACCAATAACTTTCGAAAATATGGAAGTATTATGTATTGAAAAAGAATGGATCTATTATATTTAAAGTTTCAACCGAGTAAAATGGTTGTTCGCCATCCCCTTATGGATAATAAAGTCATTCATCAATGGAAATAAAATCTCACTGACGTGACTTTTGAGCTGAAATATAGCTATTAAGGTTTTAAATAAATGTTTCTTCTTTCATTTATTTTAGAATGATCCATTATGAGATGTTTGCATTATCCATATATTTATAAGTAAGAAAGCAATGTGACTGAATTACAAAGCATATTATATACTATATATTACGTTAAATTGTTAAGGAGGCTTTCTATTTCAGGGTTCTTTAAAGATTTGTTAGTAGATGAAATAAACAATTCCCAAGTAACGGACGACGTCTTTTATTACACACGAAGAGACGGATACACAGACGACAACAAATATATACAGCCGAGACGAAGACAGGCAACACACAGTAGCATGCTACAGCAAACAGTAATGCACAAAAAGTAATCGGTAGTAATGTAACCACAGCACACAAAGCGACCTTACAGAATTCAGCAAAAGGAGGGTATTTATGTAGCATTACTCTAAGATCTCTCCAAACGTCTGCAATTCTCCACTGCCTCTTCACTTTAGCTGTATCCAACTGCCGATTCACTACTACATGACTGGCTACTCCATACACAACTCGATGCTGCTTTCACAAAAACAACCAGGACTTGGCACATAGTTCAGTTCAGCAATCGCTTGAGCTCTACACAACGCTTGTTCTTCGCTGGATTATTCCGATGTTGATTCATTATCTTCTGGACGACTCGATGCACGACTAAGACTCACTGCAGCTTGAGACTACCGTCCTTTTATAGCTCCCAGGAGGCGGCCAGAGGAGGTTCTAGACCAATCACGCGTACCCCAGTACCCATTGGCGGAATCGCTAAAATTATCGAAGTTTCGAAATGGTCGCCAAGTTTGTCACCACGCTGTGAGATCACTGATGTGGCACCCGATCAGCACCCAACAGAGTTGATCGTAAAACTGTCTTTCCAGTGATTGAACTAACCGTGCGGGAAGCAATATTACAGGTTTGTAAAATTATATTATCTCTTATTAATGGATTACTATTCATTAACACATTGACTGCCGCATGACGTGCCAGTGCGTTACAGATAATATGTAATTGTACCAAACCATCTATGTTATTAGATGAACCCTTCTCTAGTACAGTCAAGAGATAACAAAGAAGGGGTCATCTAACTAGATAGAGGACCCGAATATTGAGTGTGAGTCGTGGTAGCGAAAGTGTTAAACAAACTGTTGAATTGCAAGTATGATGTAGATATTGCAACCTTCATAAAGGAGGCTTATATTAGGTAAAAAAAAAAAAAAAAACTAAGCATTCAGTTTAGACTTATTACACGTAATGCAAAGTCGATTGTAGATATTCGAATTACTGATTAACTATTCAATACGACTTTATATTTCCAGAAATTTTCTCTAGTTCCTTCAGGTTTGTCGTAAATGGAATTTGATGCTTAATGGTTCTTACAGTGAATCTGATCTCTTTTCCCATAATAAAAAACTGCCTATTAAGAATAACTAAATAATTTTTAATTGACATTTGTTATTGATCCTTTAATTTTCTCATTTCTTTGTGAAGTATGGTAACCTCAATTCATTTTCCGATGCTTGATGATTATAAGTTAAATAGCTGAGCATCTTCAATATTTTTTTTAGAAATAAAACATTCAACTATTTAGGAAAAACTGTGACTAGTTGAAAATGGCAAATATAGTAAGATGTATGTTATTTAGGGATTTTTAAAGTTTTTAAACATAATTTTTTGCCAGACATGATTTTTATGATAAGCATTATTCTAGCAATGATAGGCAATGTCTATTCAATGAAGCAGAAAAAATTAAGGAAAAGTTGTTAGCGTTCCATCTCTTTAATTAGTTAATGATAGAATAGACATTTCTTAAATTTTTCATCACTATTTGTTAAAAATTTTATTACATGGTAAAAATGATGTAGGAAATTTATGACAATGCTACTACATCGAAGAAAGTCTTTGCGTAGAGAGAAAATAAATAAGCATGCTGTTCAAACTTTTTGAAACGTGAGGCACATTCGATTGGATATCCCGAATACTTATTAACTATTCAGAACGACTTATTTTCTTTTAGAATTTTTTCGCAAGATTCGTTATGGTGAAGGGAAACAGAAAGCTAACTGTTATTTTTGATAGTCCTGTGCTCTGTTGTTGCCTATGGCCCTTACCATGGACAAGCCCTCTATTACGAAGACAGTGATTTTAAGTCGGTGGGGGAACATCTCTTGCTTTTATAGTAGCGCCATCTAGGGCCAAGGGAAAGACTTAGCTACACACACGTCACAAACCTTTTTACAGGATGGACTTCATTCATGTATTTCATTCACTCATCTACAGATGATAATTTAGACTTGAATCCGAAAACGATCGCGCCTGATCCAATATCCCCAGTGGTATTGCTCTCGAAATGAAGGATTTTGTGACCACGACAGATTTATACGCGCGTCAACCACCAAGTAAGCGAGGAGTCTTCGGCCGGTGGGGTTCGAACTCGAAACCTAAGGGACGCGAAACCAACGCCCTACCAACCAGGCTATCCCGGCCCCCCTGTGCGTTTTATATGTATAATTAAAATTGCAAAAATGTATCTTATCAGCTTAGCGAACTAATGAATGCTTTAAATGTCGTTTAATTCTGTTGCTTTAACTATTATAATAATTTATAATTTATAAAACGATTTTCTAAATCGAAATGAAGAATTATTTCCCAAACTGGCAATAATTCTTGATATTTCAATAGCAAAGATGTAGAAAAAAATTTTATCAAATAAGTTACGATGCATAAATAATAATATTATGTAGAAATAAGGAAAACATTTATTATCTTAATGTATCTTTAAATTAAATTATATCTTATGAACTGATTTTTATAAAAATATTCTAATATTTACCTCAAATATTGTCTTCTTCTAATTAATGAATCATGATTTCCTTTAAATGAATTTAAATGTAAAAAAATATGTGTCAATTTTTTTGTGTGTCGTTCAAAATTTATAATAAAATATGTCTTGATAGGCTAATTGTGAAATGCGGTATTTTGAAAAGAAAAATCTTCAACATTCTCTGATGCATGAACTAAATTTGATTTTCGATAACTTTCATGAAAGTATTGGACGTACATAACTTAACTAACAAAGAAATATTAAATTCAATAAAAATATCGAAGTTTTAAAATTTCACCAATATCAACGAAACAATGTATTTTCTGCTGAAAGCAGGCCGTGTTTCAGAATTTATTGCTAAAAACAACCAAAATATAAAAAAAAATGTTAGTTCTTTATCTTATAAAATTTATATTAACTCGATATTTTCCTTGGCAAAACATATATATGTTTACATTCCCCATTTCTGCTAACATTATTCTGTTCTTTACAGAGGCGTTACCGAAATGCGCCTCTTAAATTTAGCATCCTGTTATGATAAACGACACTTGCGTATTTTGTTTCTATTTGTATCCGAAATACAATTTTTCAATTTCTTTTCATACTTATAAATGTGCTTCGAAAATTGAATTGCTCTTTTCTTATTCTCGCAAGAGAGCCATCCATCTTGGCTACTCCGTCCGTCTTGAAATCGAGTAAAAACTGGTTGGAGAGACTCTCTCTTTTGGCAGTCTGAGGGAGTCTGCAGGATGTTTTTAACATATTAATATAAGAGATAGAAAAGTTTGATAAAAAAGTAAAATGGATCTCGTATCTATTGCATCAAAAGATATTATTTATGATATTTTAAAGTTGTGAAAATATTTTGGAATTATATTTCAGCCGAATCTGCACAGAAGTTAAAAATACATTTTTAAAGGCATTTTGTAATTGTAAAATATCAAATTATTAAAAATCAATTTTTCTCGGTATTTATATTGTTTCCTGTGAAGATTTCATTTACTCTAGATCAACTCCCACTGGGGGATCGCACCTCAGAAATGAGGATGAGAAGCTTCCGATATGGTGGTTGGTTCTCCACACCCAGGCAGGTATAGAAATGATGGGGGTCGGCTACCCCCTATCGATGACGGGACTTGCTTTCCAGGGGAAGAGTTGTACCGTGGCCGGTGATGGCCCTTAGAACTCAAAGTTAGTTCCAGCCAGAGTTGCTGTCACAGAGGTTTGATCAATCAGATTTAATAAGAAACCCTTAATTAGGCAGGGCACGATAACTAGTGGGGTTACTGTTGTGCGATGACGCTATAAAGTAGAATTAATTCAAACATATAAAATATACTCTCTCTATTCCTTTTTAAATTACTTTCTTATAGAAGAAAAATCTATAAGACATCACACAATAGACTCAAAGAAAAATCAACAATAAGTTATAAGAAATACACTCTTGACGATTATTATGCTGTTGTGTTGTTACATAAATTTGCATATTTCTAACAAAAACTTTTTTCGGATTCTAAACATATTTGTATAAACATAAGTTTCTGTATCATATTTTCTTTTTTAAATAAACTCATATCCAAATCTATTTAGCTTCAAACTACAAATGAAATATTAATTAATTAGTGAATTGCTCGCTGTATTGTACATGATAATCTATATATATAGTTCAGTTAGAAGTTGCCTTTTTTTCACAGTAAAACAAGAAACATAACCACACTAAAATAATTCCTATCCATACGTAATTATAATCAAAGACTCAAAGGAACTTCCATGTAACATTATAAAATAAACTGCCATGGAAATGTATTTCTTAACTCAATTTCTGGTATATTGTACATTTTTATCACATCTTCTTCAAATTCGTATTATATAAGATTAGAGTCATTTTTACTGCCCTTTGAGTATTTCTCTTTTTTCCCATACATATAAAATTATTTAAAGAATATTTAGGGGTCAAATAGATGTGTTCAATGAAAAGTGGAAATCTTTTTGTGAGGCAAAATGCATATAATTCACTATTATGTATATAATTTACAAACAAGATAGCTAAATTACAATAAAGTTCATAAAATATTCATTGGGAAACATATTTTATGCTATAATATGATATTTAGCATTTTATAATAGGAATTTCATTATACAAGCTACATACATAACTACTTACATACAAGCTATACATTAAACAAGCTACTCGCTAGATAAATCTGTTTCGAAAAATTATTTATTGTGTTTTAAAAAATGTTTGGATATTACACTCATTAATATTAACATAATATAATAATATTAATATAATATAGTTTTTATATATAATTATTAATATTATATATAAAAAATTATATATAATATTAATAATGATCTTCTCAAAATCATTAACTGAGGAACTTATTTCATGAAAACAAAATCATTATGTTCATTATTTTCATGGAATCTGCTTTCAGCAACGTGTGTATTTATATATATAAGAAAGTGAAAAAATGTCTGTCAGCTTAGTTATTAATTTTGTATTTTCGTGTGTTTTCTGCCAATATCTTTTCATAAAAGTAAATTGAAAATACTTTTATTATTAAACAAAGCTTACTTGTGTTTTCTTCCTAGATTTGATAGTGTGGCAACATACGCATAAAAATTCCTTTATCGTCGTCAAAATCTTCTATATAAATTTAATTTGATAGCTAACCAAAGATAACAAATAGTCTCTTGAGACATTAAACCAATTTGTAGAGTTTATATAAAGTGAATCATGTTTTAAGAAATTTTATCAGCCCCAATATATTATTTAGGAAACTTCCGTTTCCCCGAATAAATCTAAGAGAATCTTTCAGAATTATTAAGCCATTAAAACAAAAAAGTGGGGAAAATTTATCGAGTAATCATAAGTTCTAGATAAAAGCATATAGTTTATAAAGAAAATCTCATGTATTTAATATGACTTTCACTTTCTTAAGAAGAACAATTTTAATGCTAGAATAAATTTCATCAAAATATAATTTGATATTAAAGCTAAAATTATAACTTTTTTTAGAAATGCCAACAAATTTTTAAAAAATCGAAAAGGAAATCTTAAAGCATAGAATAACAATGAAAAATATTAATAGAAAAAAAAACTAAGAACCTTTTAATATAGATATAAATTTCCTTGGAAACGTTAATTTATATTTTAAATGCCAAAAAAAATTTCATAAAATTGATTTTAATATGTTTATCTGAATGCAATATTACAGATAAAATTTAATTTTCTAGATTGAATTGCTTTTAATTTAATGGTACAAGAACCCTGTAGTTGACAACGATACGCTAAATGTGGTATTTTTTTCTAATAAATATTGAACTTTGTATGAAACTTAAACTATTAAATTGTATGAAACTTAAACTATTAAGTTGTATGGAATTTAAAGAATGCAAAATGTTGCAAATTATGAAAAAAAATTGAAATTTTCAATATAATCTCTTTGTTATTACATTTTATTGCTAGTAATTCAAAAAATACATGTTTCATAGATCGTTTAGTTTCTTGTTAATGAACTGCCGGAAAACATTTTATTAAAAAATGAAATGTTTTGGGGAATTCAAAAATATTAGGAGAAATTCTAAATTTTCAAAATGAAGTTTTGATATCCTGTTTTTGTATAATTTTTTAAATAATTTGGGAAACTTGTTTCCTCTTATGAAATAAGTAGAATAATATTATAAACTTTAAATTTAATAAATAATTGAGTTTAAAATATATAAGATCTAATAATATTCTATTAAATTGTTAATATATTTATTTCATTCAATTTTCTAAAATATTTTTGAGTCTAAGAACTTTCACATTTCTTTCAAAAAAAGTTTTGTTTTGATATCTTCTGAAAATACTCAATAATGCCTAGAATCTTTTGAGGAAGATATGTAACACTTGTTTCCTGAAATAAAATTTCAATTTCCTCAAAATAACATTTTATTTGCTCAAACTATTGTTTCATTTGTACCAGGATATAATAACGGAAAATTCAATAATAAAAGAAAAATCCTTTACTCAAAATAAATAATAAAGCAAAACATAATTAATTAAACACATGGAAAAATAAAATTATTTTAAATCAATGTTATCACACTTTTGAAATAAATATTTGCAATTTAAGTGGCCAGCTATTGTTGATTTTGAAATTAAGATAACTATTAATTCATAAATTATCAATTTTTGTCATTATCCTGGACAAGCAATATTAATAAATAAACAGTGAATAGAATATATAGTTTTTCATATAAGTAATCAGTAAGTAGTAAGTTTTCAGTATAAGTAATAAGTCTTTACATCTGAAAGCATTAAAATAGCAGATCAATAGAAAAATTTAAGTCTAAGAAACGTTAACAAAATAAAAATACTATAACCATTAATTATTTATAAATTATTTTTATTGTTATTTAAATCTAACAGTAAATTTGCACCAAGCACTTATCATTGAATTAAATAAATTTTAGTTTTTCTAGAATGTTTTTGGGAAATAAATTCAAAACATAACTAAATTAATTATTTTTGCATCATGAAAATCTTCATGTGACAACATAATAATAAAACACTTATAATTTAAAATATAATGGAGATGTACCTATTAATTCAACTTTAAATTTCATTGTTATTCATCAATTAGTTACAAAATCAAAAGAAAGTTCAATAATCTGAAAGAATTTAAGAATTTAAAAAAATATTTGCAATCGGAGCTTTGTTTATGCTTGATTTTCCTTGTTGCAATATTTTTAAATAATACAAAGTTTTTCAACCAATATAGAATGATTAGAATATTCACATCGCTTCTTACTCATTCCTCCATTTGCTATTTGAGAAATAAAATTATTTTTCCTTTAAATCAATTCCTGCTCCAAATAATTGCATCTCAAGTGACCAGAATTCTTCCTTTATTTTGATGCGAAAGTGATATTCATTCTAGTTATCGGGGTTGCAAATGACTGTGAAATCGGAGATTGCATTATACGCTTTACGCATTGTTGACATGCTTTATGCATTGTTGACATGTTTTATGCATTGGTACTCATTACATTTTTCTAAACATTGAGATTTTGATAAACATTTTAAAGAATATTATCGATTATTTGACTGTAGCATTGGACGAGAACAAATCTTTTGAAACGTTTTTAAAAACATATTCTAGAACTGAACAATTCCTTAATTTGTTGATTTATTACATTGCTTTGATCTTTTTTACAAAATTTAATACCTGATAATTTTAAGAACAATATCAATTAAATAAAATGAAATTTTAATGAGAACTTTTCTCTATTCAAGCATTTTTATAATATAATTATGTATTGTGACACAAGAATTGATGGCTTATTGCAAAACTTTTTTTGCAGATTAGACAGCATCGGATAAGGCATAACCTGAAGAAAATTATGACAACGAATCAAAAATATAATACATTGAAAACTTCCAAATAAAATAATTTAATTAATTATTCAGGCCAAATGACTACAGCTTTAATAGTTATATTTAAGAACCAATGAAAATAAATAGTATCATTTCATTAAATAATTATTTATGTGGGAATAATATTAGCGATATAATTGTATGATAGATTTAATTATACGATTCGTATTAAATATTTATTTATATTTTCATTTTATTAATGTTACAACAACCAGTTTGTTTATTTCTTATTAAATGGCTGAATTCTTTAAAAATACCTTACATCCCAAAAAGTTATAAAAGCAACAAACGTATTATATATGTTTGTGCGTAATTATATGATACTGTTGGCAAACTATTTTACAATTTTTTTGATGTCTACATTATTTTCAATTCCTGATGGACAATTAAAGCGTTGATTGTTTTTTTTTCCTCTTCTATTGTACATTTTATTTCAATTTTTGTTATTGCCATATAATAAAGACACACTCACAAACGTACATATATGTGTGTGTGTGTGTGTGTTTGTGTGTGTTGTGTGTGTGTGTGTGTGTGTGTGTGTGTGTGTGTGTGTGTGTGTGTGTGTGTGTGTGTGTGTGTGTGTGTGTGTGTGTGTGTGTGTGTGTGTGTTTCTGTGTTCAAAAATTGTAACATAACTAAGTTATTGATTTATTTTAATTTAATTTTTTTTTAAAAATAAATTTCTGCATGGAATGGTAAAAATTCAAGTTAAAATTAGTCAAAATATGAAATTTGAAATTAACAAACTTATTGATAACTACAGAATCATTGCAAAAAATAGATAGCAACTTAATTAATAAAATACATTTCAAAATATCAATATACGATTTCTCATATTCATCATTTGTGATTTAGTATGCATTATAACGGTAAATAAAAAAGAAATTAATGAATTGTTTCTGATGCCACTTACAAAATACATAAGTATGAGCAAGAAAAGGTTGTAAGATTCATCGATCAGATGTCATCCTATCCTTCACACGATTTAATTCGTATACGCTTCCAATATCGTGTTCATGTTGTGTTTTTTTTTAATAAGATCTTGAATCTGACAAATCATGTGCATCTCATTTTTATTAATTATTTTTTCTGCAATAACATTATCAATGTACCATTATAATATTTTGAATCAGAAAAAAAAATTGATTAAATTATAAATCGTCTTAAGATGAGTGAATAAAATAAAGATTTTGGTCCAAAATTCTTTTTTCCCATTCCCAGGGAGGTGCTTAATTGAATTAAAAACCTTTAAAATAACATAAAAAGTTTTTGCTTGACCTTTTTAAGTCCCATGATTAAATTATGCCTTTTTCAAAGCAGCATTACGTAACTTCATCACAGAATTCTCTGAATCAAATTAGAAAAAAAGAGGACATAAACCCAAATTACATTTCATAACTAAAAAATTAAAAAGTAGAAGAAAGAAGCAGAAATAGATAATATAAGCGAGTAGATGTTAGAGAAATTTTATACATAATCCAATCCAATATGTAAATAAGTGAAGACACGCTAGGAAACGTAATTTTCCATAATGTGCTGAGTTTTTTTACAGATTACTGTGTTTGCTTGATTTGGGCATGTCATCTGTATTCACATTCAAATTTAAAATCATTACACCTTCAGGAAACTGTAATGTGAAAAATATGCTTAGTACAGTAGTTTTTAAAATATAAATCTCATTTTCATTAATGCCTCGTCGAAAAAAATATATATTACTTTACTAAGAGCGTGTAAGTAGAAATCCATAATACAAATTGCTCTCTTAGTTTGTATTTTGAACGGCACTTCTATACAAATCATTTTAATTTTGATTTTTTTTAGATAATTTTTTTTCCAGATTAATAATAATATAATCTAAATCATAATGGTTCTAACCATAGTTCTACATATATTTGGCTGCTAATACAAAAGGGATTTTTTATGACATGATAACATTGAAAATTTGATTCCGAAATCAGTTTAGGTAATTAAAATGTGTATGCTTACATTTTACAGATTGTTACAAATCTGTTAATTCTGCTTTCCAGTAATCGGTGAAAAGGGATATTTGTACATATACTTGTTGTATGTAAATGAGCTCTAACACTTCTGACCATCTCTGGTGATCATTTGGCTTCTTTGGCGACAAAAAAAAGGAAGTTCCGTAAAATGCAAGATATATACAGATATCTCTATGAGAAGCCAATATCTAGAAAATTACATTCCCAGGTGGAAGACTGTAAAAGGTGAAATATTCATACATTAGTAAATTCTTTCTTTCAAGTGTGATGGGCATTATTGTGCTTTAGCAATTGTTTAATTAATGATTTGCTATTTGTTGCTGATTTCAGCAAATATTGTTATTTATATTGTCATGTTATGTTTCTCTAGAAGATTCTTTATTGTTTGCCAGTGCACTTAATGACAAGTTCAATGTTATTAAGTGTAGTTTGTTCATTCGTGCTAGGTGGGGTTGCTCTTCTGTGGCTCCATCACGTTTCCTCTCTGGCTAGAGCGGGATATCGAACAATAATATGTTGTCATGCTATGTTTTATTAACTGTGAACATAATGTTTCTTGTGAAATAAGGCATAACTATCCATTACCGAGCTCGGTACTTTGCATCGTACACCCAACAGATGGATTTCCATAATAATAATAATAATACTGAGCAAGTAACTGTCACATTTAAGTTAAATAATCTCAGGTTCAAGAAGATCAAGCTATAACATAAACTTACACATCAGAAAGTGAATGTGCTTGGAACGTTTTTACAGTTTGTTTACATTAGACGATAAATTTGCTGAAGACATTTGTCTATTTAAAAAACCCTCATTTTCGGCGATATAGAAGAAAGCAATACGATTATACTGTTGAATTACATTGCCCATACAGTCACATTTGTTAAAAGAGTTATATTTCTTTATAAAAGTTTTGGAATATGTGTTAGTTGAGATAATTATCAAAATTTTCATTTGATATAAAATCGATGAATTTTCGAATTATAAGAAACCATGTATTAAAAATTTTTTTAAGACTTTTGCATCTATAAAGATAAATTCAAATCAAAATACCTTTTAAAAATTCCCAAAAATTACATGTAAATATCTGAATTCAGAATAATTTACAATTTCATTTTTTTCACTATTTATTAATACAGTTTTATTACTTTGTTTCGTCCAATTTTTATTTCTGCTTATGATCCATTTTTTTATCAAGTATTTATTTCAAAATTGTTTACATGATGTTCAAATATAATTAAGTTGAATTCTTTTCATATAAGCTGAACGACAGTGAGTCTAAAAGTATTGCTTTAATTGAAAATAAATAAGAGAAAGCAGAGTTTAATAAATGTTGAATATAAATTAAAATATTTTCTTTTAGATAGAGATTGTTTGATGCTGTACTATTTACATAAATGAAATAAAAATATTAATCACTTTCTTTTATATACATTATACACAATGTAACAAAAATATATATTGTTTACAAATATACGTTGATTACAAAAATATACATTGTTTACAAAATACGCATTGTTTACAAAATATGCATTGTTTACAAATGGATATTATTTCTTCAAATACCCAAAATATTTCTTCAAAAATATGCATTGTTTACAAATTTATATTGAATACAAAAATATACATTGTTTAGAAATGGATAGTTTTTTTTCAAATACCCACAACTCTTTGATTACATGCTCACTGATGAGCAATTAACAAAAACAGGCATTGGAAATGTATACCAGATAACTTAATTATGATTAGAGATTTTGAGGTACATTTAGATATATGTCTCGTATTACCATTTATTAGAAAACGAAAATGCATACTTCTGTCACTTGTCTTCTGTTTAGTAGCATTTCTTTCTTTTTATAATATATTGACTATGCTGTGAAGGCTTTTCTTCGCAATCCCAACATTTCTTTTTCAAAAATAAAACAAATTTGATTCTTAAGAGCATCAATGAAAATTTTTTAAAAAGTAATTATTGTTTATTTGTGTCTCTTTTACTATAATTTTTAAACGCATTTTTATAAATCCTGAGTACATAAAATCTTGTTTTCAATAAATGTTTTTATAATATGCCTTAATGGAGTACAAATTACCAGTGTTTACGAAATTTTCTATAATATATTATTTAAATTACCAGTGTAATACACAGTTTGGACATTTTCGTTACAAAAATTGATTTCATGATTATGTTATGAAAATATATTATTCTATTACCCCATTAGTTTGGGACACATACAGCGTATTAAATGAGACTCATTCTTGTTTGTGTATGCATGCATACAAAGAGAGAGAGAAATAGATATAATTTCTATATGAAGAAAGCTGAAGTTTTAGTTTAATTTTTTGAGAATATTTCTACTTAGAACCTAAATATTAATTTAATCAAATGTATTCATTTGAAATCAAATTAATTTTAATACATTTTTATTAAAAACAAATAAATAATCCAACATTTGTATAAAAATGTCTAGGATATTTCGACATATAATATTCATTATTTATATTTTTACCAACTTTTTTGCATCTTTATCAGCAATAATTTTTCTAGACATAATTACCGATTCTGAAAAGAATTAATATCTCTTTGGATTCCGTTTTACAAAAATAATTTTGAATATTTATATTCAAGTATCTGACTAATTTATTCGGCGAAATAACTTATAATTGCAAATTGGGCGCAATTAAAATATATTGTTATTTCTTTCGATTTTTTTTTCTATTTAGAATATGTACCTGATTTAAGAATAGTAAATTTAGTTTCCTAGTCATTCTCTATATTCACGAATACATCGTATTCTTTTTCAGTCTTAGAAAGTAATAAACAATTAATGGTGTCTTGAGTCGTTTGAGATGCAATATCCACTAAGCAAGAGTTAAAATTTAATTAGAATTAAAAAGAAAAAGAAAAATATTCTGTAAAATCTTCCTGGAATCAAAAAAAGGAAAACATAAATACTGACACTCATTACTATTTATAATGTCCTGTAGATCAATAAAATGTGAGGAAGATACATTATACTGACACTCATTACTATTTATAATGTCCTGTAGATCAATAAAATGTGAGGAAGATACATTATACTGACACTCATTACTATTTATAATGTCCTGTAGATCAATAAAATGTGAGGAAGATACATTATTAACGCGGCTGGATATCGTTGAATAGATTCCATTTATTAAGTTGTGATAATTTTTGCTACTAAAATATGTAAATAAATCCTAAATCTTATACAGTCACTGGAGCGCCGGCCCTCTCTTCCATTTTGATTTTTTTTTTTCTACTCTCTTGAAACATCTTCTATAGGCCATCTACATAAAATGACACAGAAATTCATTACGTATGATATCTTTTACATCCATTGTTAACTTAGGCGAAAAATAAACAATGCATCAATGCATGTTTGACCTCAATTAAACATCGTAACCGTGATATTTGTTGATCTTGCTACACATGTAATATTAATTTATAATCATTCTTTAATGGAAGCTCTATTATTTTATCTTTAATAATTTATAAACTGTTTTTTTTATATCGCCAATAAACATATTTTGTCATTTCAATTTCGTCTGACACTAAACAATTCAATTATAAAGATAAAATTTCTAGAATTGTTATAATTATAGACACTTTTAAAATCCCCTTTAAATAATTAATATTTATATTTACATTCAATGGTTACATTCAATAATTCAAAGCTGAAAATATGCTTGCTAATTGGCGTTATTATTGTCATTATTTCATTAAATTGGTCGAATAATAACTTCATTATAGTAACTTTAATTATAGATTAATGCGATCTGTAGAATAATTAGCATTAAAAAAACATAATTGTTATGTTCTTCTAAATATAATAATTTATGAATTAATCGGATTAAAAAAACTAATGAATTGTGTAATTAAGAATATATTTCACATATTTGTATTTAATTAGAAAATGTGGAAATAATAAAGATTAACAAAGGCTGTTTTTTAATTAAATCTATCAATTTTAATAGATAGAAATCTTGTAAACCTTATTTTACATTTCACCAAAATTGCACGACTTTCAAAACCGATAACGTTTTTTAACCGATGGATTTATTATTGTTATTTTTTAATTTCTTTTCAACATGATTTTTAATTTACCCGGCGGTATTTGTTTTATAAAATACTAAAAAAAATGTTAAATAAAAAAAGAGACGAAATCAAGATTCATAACGAGGTGCAGAATGTTTGCTTATGTGTTTTTAATTCTGTCTGTGAAAGAGAGAAAGAAATAAAATAACAACTAGAAAAATTAAATATTTATCTCCTTCATTCCTTCTATCAAAATCACTAACTATTGCAATTTTTGACTTAAGTGAGATTCGTATTAGCTTTCTTTTTTTTTAATCGAATTAAAATACATCACCATAGATATTTAAAGTTAATTCATACAATTAAAACTAAACATAAGAAAATACTCATGAAATTTTAAAAAAATCTTACTTGAATAATATTCGGAGTAAAAATGTCAAATGCTATTTAATGGAGGAAAATTACAATTTATTTATTTATTTATCTCAGTGTCGCTTATTAATGCAATATTTCCCTAAAACTTTCAAGAGTTTAATTGTGCATTGTAAATGATACAAGAATTCAAGATTATGTATGTTTGTTAAATGAAAATCGTATCTTTATTTTCCATAATTTAATTGATTCTAGAGTTCAAAATTTCCAATTATATTAAGATTATTGTTCTTGTTGTGATTTACGGCACTTTATAAGCCCACTGACAGTTATCTGTCAGCGATTTAAGCTGAGTGAGCGTCTTTTGTTTTACAGTAGCGCCAACTAGGGCCAAGAGTACGACTTAGCTACTTCATGCGTCACATTCACTTGCACAGCTCCTCTTTTAGAGGAGGTCACATTCACACACTTTACAGATAGAACACATAAGAACAACCATTCCCGAACCTGAACTCGAACCCGGGACGCCCAGGTCATGGGGAAGACGCGCTACCCCTATGCCAAGACGCCGACAAGATGATTGTAAAGCCATGTGATCAGCCGATTACTAACATCTTTTCTCCTTGAACTTTCGATCATTCAGCTATTGTACATGACGGCTAACCTTCGATTTCAGACAAAAGACTATATAGTGAAGTCTGAGTATATAAATATATATATACGAGGGTTCTCTCTAGAATAATATTGCTCTTTAGTATCGTCGAAATTTTTATTTACTCAGTGAATATTTAACTTATATAGAGTGATATTCACTTTTTGACTTCATCGGTTTACAAAAATAATTTTTCCTCTTTATAAAGCTGATAACACCAGCTTGCAAAAAAAAAATGTTTGTAAAATTTTAATTGATTTATATCAGCAATGATGATGTCATTCCAAAATGCAAACTAAATTTTATGTAACACGTAAGGATTTTTTTACAAATGACGATGAAAAAATTAACAAAATGCAGTAGAATGCATACAGTTGCAACTGTAGTTACTATTAACTAAACACAATAATGCTGTTCATTTACAATATTATGATAAATTTTGTGTTTTTCTTGAAATCAAGAACCTTCTTTTTCGGGTTTTTCGTTTATGGTCCACATCACTGTCTCTTTTTAAAGACCAACAGTCATCGGCCATCATGTTAACATCCCACCGTCCTTGATATTTGCGTTCCATCTCCTTTATATCCTGGTGGAATCTTTCACCTTACTCGTCACTCATTTTTCCTAAATTGTCTGGGAAGTATTCCAAATGTGAGTGATGGAAGTGAATTTTAAAGCCCCAAAACATGATAAGTACGTAATAACTCAGTTACAAGTTCTTTGTAATGTTCTTTTCTCTCATTTCCCAAAAAACCTTCTACGACATCTTTAAATGCAACCCAAGCCTGCTTCTCTCTATTTGTCATACATTGTTCAAAATTGGAATCTTTAACTAATTTCTTTATTTGTGTTCCATCAAATACACCTTCTTTAATTTAAGCGCTAGACAAGTTTGGGAACTTCTATATAAGATACTCAAAACATTTTCCACCTTTATCCAAAGCTTTCACAAACTGCTTTATGAGTTCTAATTTTATATGAAGTGGGGGCAATAAAATATTTTGTGAATCTATTAAATATTCATTTAAAATATTCTTCTTACCAGAAATCCATTTTTGTCTCTTCGGCCATATCTTTTTTATCCAATGATTTTCTCTGTCCCTGCTATCCCATTCACAAATAAAGCACGGAAATTTAGTAAATCCACTTTGTTGCCCGAGAAGCAGACCTATAACTTTTAAGTCACCCCATATTGCCCACTTATGTTCAGTGTATTTTATTTATTGAGAAGCCTCTCCATACTTTCATATGTTTCTTTCATGAAAACGGAATGTGCAACTGGAACTGATGCAAGTTTAGATTCGTTATGCAATAAAACTGCGTTTAGACTCCTCTTTGAGGAATCTATAAATAGTCGGCAATCATTCGGATTACAAGGAATATTATCTTCTAATTCGTGTAACAAACTAGGTATATAAGAACAATAAACCAAGAAGTTGTCAGATTTGAAAAATTATAAAAATTGCTTTTCTCGATTTCTGTACCAACTAAACGACGTATGTGTCGTTAATAAATTTTTCTCTTTTAACCGAGAGCCTAATAATTCTGTATTTTCTTTAGTTAAACCTAAATCATGAATTAAGTCATTTAATTCGGCTTTATTAAATTTTTCAGGTACTTCATTTTTCACGGTGAAATCCAACTGCCATCTATGTTTTGAATTTTAAAATAAAAGGTTTTTTTTAAATACAATTATAAGTATTTATTCAATATAAATGTATTATTTAATTTCAATGAAGTAAGAGGTTTTCAGAATTTATTTTAACAAATAAACATACATACTTTATTAATTTATCCTATCCAATTCTCAAAAAATCTGTGTATTTTTACTTATTTAAAAAATTTATTTTTCAAAAAAACTGTACGTGATACTTAAAAACTGATATTATTTTTGAAATAAGCATGCGAAAATACATAAAAAACAGCTATTACTTTTAAAACAAGAAATTGTTGCAGGCTGGTGTAAAAGATAAATGCCTATATTTTTCATCAGAATTTATTCCCATCGTCTAGAGATAACAAAGGTATGCGTCTGAGAGGTAACAAAAATTTGCCTACATATCAAGGTGTTGACTCTTTCTTGTTTTAACACTTTTAACATTTTTATAGTATAAGGATCAGGAGAGGCAGACCTGGATAAGGATTGAAATGCCCATAGGGGTTTGTTGCCTATATCATTTACAACGTCAAACCAGTGATTACTAGTTATTAATGTGTCTAGTAGTTTGCCCTTGTTTCTTTATACATTCATTTGCTTTTACAGTCCACTCCATCATCTTAAATGGAAGAGGTAAATTTTGGCTCCGTTTCCCAAGAGAGCCGTGTCTATATTTGTGTAGTCAATTCAAAGGAACTGTACGTATAGAGTAATACATTTCTACAATATTCCTACTTGATTCAGAAATGGAATTTGGGAGGGGATGCTTCTTTCGTCAATGGTCACTGCTGAACCGTCTTATTCGTAATCAAAAAATCACTCTCTCAGGATTGTCCATATTTTTCTCTCAATTCTATTTTTATTTGTAAAATAGATGGCTCAGGAAATATCACTAATATTTGAATAAAGTTAAAATTAACATCTGAATTTAATCGAAGATTACAGCGAAGCTAGTAAAAAATATGGAATTTTGCTCTCGTTGAAGCAGTTTTATTCATTAAAGTAATATTTATTTTTTTAAGTTATTGAAGATATAGAAAGCAGATGAGAAAACAGACAATATCTGAAGGTGCCATAAATATTGATGCTGACAAAGAATCAGTGTTTATGGTACCTTTTTTTTCCTCGTCTATTGATGATTTCAAGAGATGAGAAATCTAGATATACCCGTTAAAGAACCAATGACATCCGAAGAAAAATAGAGGACATTTGCATTTTTTCTATCCTAAAATTATTTGAAAGCCAGCGGGAGGTGGTTTATTTCCTTCCTTGACCGTCACAAAATTGTTTTCAAAATGATCGCAAATCAGAAAATGTCAGTTTTAGCTAAGGATATGTCATTTTGGAAACAATAAAAATAAAATGAAGGTAGAAAAAAAACAATTTTCTCCTTCTCAGGATTATGTGTATTACGCAGATGAAAGTTGTGTGTTCTGTCAACTGATATCGGGAAAAACAATATCCTTTAAAGGATAAAAACTGGGAGGAAGGAGGAACTAATGGAGGGAAGAAATTAAAGCAGACACATACAATGCTTACGTGTTCAAACAGTACTGGAACCAACACATTGAAGGTATTGGTCATTGGAAAGTACACGTAGAAAGGATATTTTTAAAGTTTGAAAAGTTGAGTAGTTGCTTTCAAGACAAATAAGAAGGCTTGGGTAAAGAAGAAAATATTCAATAATTGAATGCTTGAGATAAAAATATGATATTAAAGAGATGTTAGTTTAGTTTGGTTTAGTTGTGCCGTTTTAAAGAAACACTAGGGCTATTTTGGGAGGGACCTCATAATTTTGAACTGTTGTCAGATGACGAGGACGCCACCTGAGCATTAAGTAGATGACGAAGGGAATGAAAATTATTACTGTCAAAGTTGGCATTTTAGAAACTCAAAACACTACACCGTTTCATAAACATAAAAGTTTTTTTTTTCTTACCAAATTGCATGTCTGTCCGACAGCTATTAGATTTAAGAATAAGTAAGCGTTTTAAAGGATGCTATCGAAATAAGAATAAGTCTGAACGTTGTTTACTATTTGGATAACAAGTTTCCAAATTAATCCGAAGAGGAAATTAAAATTCTGTAAAATAATTACAATCCAAAATTATTGGAAGAAAGTTTCATTCTTTGATGAAAATTAGAGACCAAAGCATTAATATTGACCATACTTTAATAGCAAAAAAAAAAGAAGAATGTATAGACATTATATACACGTTATTAATTCTTTCGAAATCTCAGCACACTTCTCTTTTTCCTTCAACTGTGAAGAAATTAAACTTAGACGATGATGTGAGATTGTTCACTGGCGCTAGCGATAAAGATATTTTAGCAGAATTAATTCCAGATGATCAGAGTGCGAATGAAAAGGCAGCTGACTGTTAAAACAAAGCTGAAATTTCGCCTGAGAATGACATATTCTTAATTAACACGCTTCAAGATACTTTTACAACAGTATCAATTGTTTCCGAAGTGGAAATTTGTCAGGTGAGCTGGAATATATCTGCAAAATGCAAATACGATTTTCATAAAAGTGTAAACTAAAACAATTTCCATTTTTTTTCTAAATAATTTTTCTGCAATTTTTGCACTAAATAAATGTATGTTTATTTCTCTTCTTGGTATATTCTCATATTCTTTATTTAGTGAAAATTTCATTTTGATGTTCCAATAAAAAAGTTTTTAAAATATAATCCTAGATACACAGGATGTGTATAATGATATCTTGTCTTCAACAATATTTTATCTAAATCTCTACAGGTTTGTATTTGGTAAAGGAAGAGATGTGAAACGTAAAATTAGTTGTTGAATAATAGCAGAATGATAATATGTATAATTTTGTTAATTTCTAAGTTATCAAGATACCTTCGTTCAATATCCCCCTATGCTTTTGGGCCGCGGTGACCTGGTGGTAAGGTCTCGGCTTCGGAACCGGAGGGTTTCAGGTTCGTGACCCGTTTCTACCGAAGAACCGTCGTGGAAGGGGGTCTGTTGCACGTGAAATCCGTCATAAAAAAACGTCCTCCTGATGGTGTGGTGTAATGTGGAGAGGGGGTGCCAGCTCAGGTGTCGTCCTCGTCATATGACCGTGATTCAAAATTACGAGGGCCGTCCCAAAATAGCCCTAGTGTTGCTTCAAAAGGGACGTTAATATAAACAAACCTAACCTAACCCACTATGCTTTTGTTTCTGTCGTTTTGAACCGAGTAACAAGAATTCTCCTTCTCTTAAAGAAAACGTGACAGGATGCGTTAATTGCATCTTCTGCTCCCGTAAAAAAAATCTGGAAGTTACACTGATAAATATGAAATAAAATTAAGAAAAAAGAGATGAATGAAAACTTATATTTCTAACAAATTATGCATATATCGATTCTGTTACCTTTGTGTAACACTTAAAAAATTGAAAAGTGAAATATAGGAAAGACTTCCAGAATAAGATATATGTTTCATTTGTAAAAAAAATTAAATGTTGAACTATTAGATCAATCTAATGTCAATTTCAGAATATACGCGTGGGTCATTATTCACTCTTACATTCTTTTTCCCTCGGGGTGTTTCCGATTGTTTGATAGTAAAATCTCAGTAACGTAAATTCGATCAGGTTAGAAACTTCCAATTTGAAATCCCTGTTCCACAAAGAATTAGTTAAATATGTTGTCCTGGTGCACTTGGCCGCGGTGGCCTGGTGGTAAGGTCTCGAGTTGTGAGCCGTAGGGTTTCAGGTTCGAGACCCAATTCCACCGAAGAACCATCGTGTAAGGGGGTCTGTTGCACGTTAAATGCCAAACGTCCTCCCGCTGGTGTGGTGTGCTGTGGAGAGGGGGTGCCAGCTCATGTGTCGTCCTCGTCATTTGACCGCAGGTTAAAAATTACGAGATCCGTCCCAAAATAGCCCTAATGTTTCTTTAGAAAGGGACGTTAATATAACTAAAGTAAAACTAAACTCCTAGTACACTTACAATCAGGCATCTAGGGCAAAGCGCCTTTCTGATTCAGATATTGGAAAGGAGGATATGGTGCTAAACACACAGTGCTTGAAATATGTGAAGCTTATCCTACTAAAAGCTCTCATATTGCCCCATAGAAGCTCGTTAATAAAACTAAATTACTTTTATTAGCTTGATTGATCAACTCTTTTTCTAATTCCCTACTTAATGTTCTTCAGCTTACTGAAAGAGGTCGCGGTGGCCTGAGAGTAAGATCTAGGCTTTGGAACCAGAGGGTTTCAAGTTCGAGACCCGATTCCACCGAAGAACTGTCGTGTAAACGAGATTGGGGATGCTAAATCTTTCGAAACCGTCCTCCGCTGGTGTGGTGTTGAAGTTTAGAGAGGGGGTTACAGCTCAGGTGTTGCCGTCGTCATCTGACCAAGGTTTAGAATTACTAGCTTGGGCACAAAATAGTCCTAGTGTTACTTTAAAACAGGGCATCAGTATAACTAAACAAAAAACTAGAAAAATTATTTGATATATAGAAATTTGAATGTACCTAAATCATATTTCTTTCCGAAATAACTTTTTAGAGACTAAAGAAGATTTTTTTAAATTAAATTATTGGAGAAGTTTATTTTTAAAAATGTGCTTTCGCGATTTTTTCAAAATATTAATAGTTGCTGACAGATCGAATTTTGATTTTTGATCCAGGTATTTTTAATTAAATTGAACTTCTCCTCCTATCTTAAAGACTTCCATTTAGTGACCATACTATAAGAAATATAATTCCAAATTTAATGAAATAAAATATTTCGTTCCAAAATAAGAGGATTTGTAGAACGCTAAAAGTAACACATGAATCATTCATAAGTATTTAGTACTTTTTCATAGTATAAATTTACTTTCTTTCTTCTGATGGAAATAAATTACTGCTTTCTGATTTTTTTTTCTTTCTTATGAGAAAAAAAGTGCTGATTGATGTTGCTTTCATGTGTAATTAGTATCGTGATAAATATGAGATATTGTCAGATTTTCTTTATAAATGATGAATGGTTGTCAAGCCAGTGAGTAGCCAGACCTTGGCGACAAATTTGACTATAAATGCGTGACTTTGGCAACATAAATAAAATTTCTGTAAAATACAAGAATTATAGTTATTAGTATCAAATTCCAAGGGTAAGTCTAGAAAATGTTATCTCCTGTTAGGTGAGTAGAAAAGGAAAACCGGCCAGATGAATTCTCTCTTTGAAATGTTGATCGCATAGCGAGCTCTCTAGCTATAAACTAATCTCTTTTGTGCTGTTGCTGAGTTGAGTTTGAAAGTTTGAGCACATGCTGTTCATTTCTGAATTTATTGCCTTCTTGCACGTTTTAGCTGTGCTGCTTGCATTTTCTTGTAAAATAAAGAGTCGTTTAATGTAAGTTACCAACGTATTAAAGCTTTAAACATACACTCACAAAAACGATTTCCTTGACAAGATTTATTTAAAATTTTCTTCATTTAAGTGCTTAAATTATATGCTCTTTTTACATTTAATTTTTTTTTTCTGAATAAATGAAACAGATTTTCATTTCTATATCTGCAATCAGCCTCGTTTCTCATTTTTTTAAAATAAATTCTCAAGATTTATATACATTTTCAGTTTATATATAAATATTACCTTAACATTGCACTCAAATGTTTTCTATTCATCTCTATTTTCTATGCCCTAGAACAAGCAATTTGTGATTTTTTAGTTTGTTTGGTTTTAATAAAGTAATGTCGTCAATCCCCATTCAGCTTTTCATAAACTGTTGCAGGCATACTGGTATGATAGTGCATTCTATATTAAATTTTGTAGCAACACACTCTATAAATATATTTTATAAGGTATTATATAACATGTCAATGTGAGATACTAGTTCTATCAAATTTCATATAATGATGTTATTTTTAAATTGCTCTCAAAATCTCACAATCTTTCTCTATTTACTGAAAATCTAGCATTTTCATATTTTATTATTTTAATGGTACTACATGCCGATTCTTTTTTTTATTTATGCAAAAGTGCCTAACATACATAAAAAATTAAACGTTGAAAATGCAACATATAAAAGAATTAAAGGATTTAGTAAAGAATACCGTTTATTATTTTATGAAAAGTTGAAGTATTATACTATACATTTTCTTCCAAAGTTACGGTTTTCAAAAGATTTCATTTGAAAAATTTCTTTAATACCTTTTTTTAATTTACATAAAACTTTTAAAAAGATGATACTAAAATTACTCTTAAATTACTCTCTGCTTTATTGCTTTTTTAAAATATTTTATTCATAGCGTATATTTCAAAAAGCTATTATTGCTAAACTAGCTTTCAAAGGAACTCTTTTTCTTTGAATTCGAGTTATTTTTTCCATAACTAAGATTTATATTCTGGAATGCTCAGTTTTGTATGAAACGTAAAAATTACAAAAATTGATTTAAGTTAATAAAAGTATGATCTCATTTTTTTATAAATCGAATATTTTTATTAATATTTAAAAGGGAAATTATTTCTGAAATAACATTCAACATTTTTTTTTTTATTTATTTAAACTAAATACTTTGAAACAACAAAAATTTTCAGTAATAATATATAAGAAAATTTCATATTTATATCCTTTTAATATAACTTTTTAAATTTTGAAGTCATTTTATTATTACTTTATAGAATGTACAAAGCGGGAGTAATTTGGAACAATAATTGATATCTAAAACAATAAATTTCAAAAGAAAAATAAATCTAATACCATATTTTACTTCAATCTACTGTTCCAATTTCAATAAATCATTGAATTGTAAATGTTGAAAAGAGAAGAACAACAAATATATTGTACATAAATACTTTATGGCTTACAAGATTTTCGTCTCTAAATCTGAAACTAAATCTGAATATGAACAATCATTTAGTTGAATTGAAGGTAATTGCATGTGATAGAAATTGATTAATTTAGTCTTTATTTTAAGGGTTTTCAAAATCTTATTATTCAAAAAATAGTAATCAAGACGATTTTTCCTTTATTTAAGGTAGTATTTTTCATTCAAACATGTTGCAATGTCATAGTTTAATATGAATGTCTTGATTTCAGAATTTAATATATAATCTATAGTAATTTATATATGGTCCATAGTATTTTGTTTCAATGCTTCACTACTTAATATTGTACATAAATAATTTATGAACAATATTATTAAATCATTTACATCATTTTAATTTATATATTATAAAGAATCTTATTATGATTTTATAAATATTAAAATTTCTGCAAATGCATGTAAAAGAGTATGCTTTTATGATTTGGAATTCCTAATAAATGGTTACGTTTTGTAAAAGTGGAAAATTCACCAATTCTCATTTATGATATTATAGATTTTATTGGGCTTATTTTCCATTTAAATCAGTGCAACGTTTGAAATATTTATAAAATTTTATTTTTCATTCACAGTGCCATAATGAGAAAAATTGCTATATTTGTAACATATTTTTCTACATTCATTGTACAGCTCTTTGGCAAGAAATGTATTTAATTAAAATTTTGAAGTATATAAATATGTATTCTCTTCACAAGCTGTTAGATATCCCCAATTTCACCTTCCTCTGAAGTAAAAACTGTATTAAGTTTTGCTTTATGTATACCAGTGGTTTTATATACAGTACAAGCCCGAATATAAAAGCAAGCTGAATAACAAAAAAGCCAGATACGCCGGTATTCTATGAAATCATGTTTTGACCCACAAATATCAGAATGCAAAGTTTTTATAAAACAACTCACTGTTAATAAGAAGTGAGAAAATACTTATTATGAGTGCTAAATCCTCCATTTATCTTAAGCTATGTAGAATGCGAATGAGGCCGCGGCCCGACGAAGCATAGCAGTTGCCAGTAATGTGTCGAGTTAAAAAATACATCTCTCTGTACTGGTAATTTGTGTACGTTTATATACTGCGCGTTTCAAAAATTTATTAGAGAAAAAGTAAGTTAAAAGATATAAACTGGTCACATTTTAACAAATTCTGTAACTTTCACTATGGTACACTTAAAAAAAATCATGAAGCATACCCTAAGAATAATTTACGAATACTGTACGTACTGTGCAGCTATAATCGGGAACAGCGACAATTATTGAAGTTCGTTATACACTAATGAAACGAGGAACAACGAGCAGAACGTTGTTCTTCACCATTCATCACTTGTATTTTGTACACGACACTTAGGAATATAGTGTTGCTTTTGTCTTTGCACTGTTGCCAATACAACGCATTGTCTTCATTTAATTACGATAAAGGAAAATTAGGCCAGATAGTACGGAAGCCCGATAGTCATGAACCGGATACTCGGGAGTGCACTGTAAAATAATTCATTCCTTTACAACAACTCTTAATAAACTTACAACAACTCTGGGTGTATCATAGAAAAGCATTAAGCCTGTGGAAATCCTTATGGATAATATTTTTTTCGAGCTTTTCAGGATTAGTCTGGAAGGAAAGGATTTAATATTATCTTCTAGATAATTTGAAAATAGGAGAAGTCTTTGTTCTGCTTTAAATGCAAATGTGTGGAGTGATAACTGAAGAGTCAGCATCATGTGTGAGACAACAAAAGCGTGAATTGTGTACTACAAATGGTGGCAATGCGTAATGCATAGATATTAAACCTTAAGGAGAAAAACACCTATATTAAAAATAACGTAAATGTATTGTTTGGCAACGAATTCTAAAGGCCACCTCGCTTTTGCACATGCATTAGGATGGTTTAATTCAACAAAATAGGGATGAGAGGAAAGAAGAATGAAGAAGAGGTTTGCATTTAACAATAAAATAAATTCTGGAAATGCGCACATTCTTCTCTCATCCTTTAGCGACATAGAATTGTCGAAAAGTGGTCGTCTCAGAGTACTCAAACGGTGATAACGGTTACATAAATTTGAAAATGCTTGTTGACGCGCCCTTATCAAGAGAAGGATTGTTTTTATATGTAATGGACTTCAAATTGTGTAACGAAATTTATCAGTAATTTCAAATTTTTTACCAATCTTTCTGCAAATTTATATTGCTGAAAGTGCGTGAAGATTTCACTCTTTCAATGACTATCTCATCTGAAATTCACAGAAGTTTGCAAGTTAAGGTGCTCTTTATTTGAGCATGGTTTAATATTCCGAGTTAAACAAAACTTTCCTCTTGTGACCTCAATATCAAACGATAATCGGCATTCTTCCGGTATTTAATACGGATTTCCGTTGATGGAAACAATTGATTTCGCAATTTTATTAGCTTTAATTGTTATATAAGACATTCATAATCATTTTGAAAATATAGTGTTAAACAGCTTGACATATTCAGATATGTTTTTGAAACTAACATAACTTTTAATACTTTGATTAAATTCTAATTTTTTTTACTGCCCGTCCAATTTTACAAGAGCCGTAGTTAAAGACTTAAAATTATTAATGAATATGGGAAACTACGAAAAAGAATAAGGCATGTTTATATTCAAAAAATTAAAAAAAGAGTAAATGTCATAATATTAAAGCCATTTATTCAGTTACTATAATTCAAGTACAAGAATTTACAATAGGCATTCGATTTGTTCCAAATTTTCTAGAAGCGTTCAAAATTAATATACGGACAGAATCTGCAATACCTGTAAATGGCTTGTTCAGCCATATGCAAGGTAAATGCATAATTACAGTTAAAGAATTTGATGGCATTTAAATTGCTTGATTTGAATTATTTGCTTAAAACGATTCTTGCAGCTTTAAAAAAAATACAATTAAAATGCAAGAAAAGAATTTTATTTCCTACTCTCCGATACAAAGGCATTGATGAATTACAAGAAACTTGCAACATTAAAAATAAACATACATTTCAAAAATATTCAATAACAATGGTAAAATATAAACAAAATCTGCTATTTTACTTGTGAATACAATCATTAATTTGGGGGATGAAAAGTAGAGTTTTTACTTCAATTATTTTCTACTTCTCACATTTAAATACATTATAGTTTCTTTGAAGTAGTTTTTCATAAATTACCAGGTGGCGCCACCAATGTGCAAATTAAAGTTAATTGCAATGGACAGTTGCCGAAAATATAGAAATGTGTAAAATCAATGAAAAAATACAATTACATAAATGCATTACATTTCAGATCACATTTGCGTAAAGTTTCAAAATTCTGCACATCAGGAAGAGATTGAAAAATTCATTACAAAATTCCAAGTTTAGAAGCATGAAAAAAAAATCAAGTTAAATAGCTTTATTAATTATTAAATCAAGACATACATTTCAGATATAGTAATATAGTTTTAAAAATTTTATTCCGACTTCTAATTGTATAATTTCTTTAACAATGAATGAAATATTTAACAAAATATTAAGTATAAAAAGTGTTTCTGAATGATAGTAGGCTAAAGGTTTTAATAATGAAAAAGTTTTAAAATAATATGCACCTCATATGTTACTATTAGTAGCATCCACATGACCTCTTCAGATATGAATATAGGTAAATATTCATATCTGAATAATTTTCAGATTCTGGTAAATAATTTTCATATAAAATTTAGTTTTTGAAAAAGTTAATTATACGATTAAGTTAAAGTTTTGTTTAAAACATTTTGATCATCATGGTGATCAGACATGATGATTAAATGTTTTAATTTGAAAAAAAAAATAGGATTCTTGATTGGCTGGCCGGCCTAGCCAATCAGTCATCCACAAAGGGGAAAAAAAAAAGACTGAAAAAATTAGAATTTAACTATGCTATTTAATATACATGGATGCAACTAATTTTTAAATTGAATAAAATTAAAATTTTAAATTTGTTAGTAATTATTTACTTGCTATCTATAACTAATTTATATTGAATTATTTTCATTTAATTTATTTTAAATGAACATCTAATAAATTTTAAATGTATTTATGCACAGGATAGAAAATGTCTTTGAAACTAAACCAGACTTTAAAAGTCAAACATGCTAATTATTAAAAAGCACAATTAATATATACTTAAATTTCTCTAAACGAATAAACACAAGGCATTGTAGTATATACTGGTATACCAAAGTTTAAAATTGAACAGTTTAAAATTTCTACGCAAGATTATTCATTTAAAATTGTAAGTAAAATAATCCGCACACAATGAAGCAATTATCACTAGCCACTGAATATTTTGCCTTTGCGGTTTTCTACGACAGCAAAACATTGCACACTATCGATACAAAAACTTTAAGTTTCCACATTGATTAAATGAGAATCATTTCATATGAAAACTGTGAAACATATTCAGAGCCAAGATGTAAATGGGTTAATTAAAATTCCACTTACAAACGTAAACATTCGAACAATTTGAAACATTTGATATAGTTAACATTTTAAATATAATTAAATTTAGCAGAACTTCATGTAAGCCAGTTTATATTTAATAGTTTTCGATTTTATCAAATTGAATTCTTGGTAAAAACTATTTAATACGAAGTATTTAATTTATATAAATTAATCATTTGATTAATTATTACACAAATGTTTACTTAATTTACATTAATTAAACAAATTTTTTATTCACGACAAAATACCGGTCTTAAATATTGATCCTCGCTGATTTTATAGTTAAGAAAAATCAATTTCAAGTTTGAGATCTTTATCAATCATATAATTGCATTCATTTCTAGTGTGATAATTATACATACAAGAATCCAGTCACTTTATCGACAATTATGCAAAATTATAGAATTATTTGACGACAGTTGTTCCATATTTCATAAAATTCTACAAAAATTAACGAGATTGTATATAATTGAAAACTTTCATTTTCATTTTTTGACGAATAAGAGTTTGAGAGAACAATTGTATGCCTAGATTTATTAATAAACATATCAATTTACACACAAGAAATTTTGCAATTAAGTTTAGTCATATATTTACAAAATTAAAATTATTAGAAATACTCCATGGCATTTTTCGATTTAAAAATATCAGAGCAAATTACCATCATCAAAACACATTCTGAAAATTTTATTACTAAAGGATTTATGCAATTTTCTATGAATCATCCAAGAGATCAGAATGATACAACAAAGATCCAATAAAGATATAAGATGCTTAAGCAATATTAATTACATTTTCGTAGTTAAAAATTCAAATATGGCTGCTATTATTAAATTTATCGACAACAATTATAAGATAGGGCTAACTGATTAGTAGTGATTTGTTCCTCTATTTGCTCTCACTTTTAAAAAAATAAGATAAAGTTTCAAAATCATTTATTTTAACCATTAAGTTAATATTCCGAGATTATGTTGAAAAGAACAATTCTATAGTCTAAGTAAAAACTGGTATTTGTTGAATTTTTATATACTGTTAAGGTAAATACATTATTGCATTACATGGATTTTTTTTCCAAAAATAAAATTTCTAATGCAGTTTCTTTAGACATTTCATCTTGATAAATTTTAATTCGATATTATTACTACTCAAGTGAAAAATTGAGAGATCATACAAAAATTCAATAATATAACATTCAATAATATATTAATTGAATATCAAATAAACTTTTTGAATTTCAGAAAATTCAAATAAACACACAAATGAATGGAACATTTTAAGATTTCATATGATATGTCAACTTTTACCAAGGCTTTGCAAAGAACCTTAGAAATTAAAAAAAAGAATGCAAGGAATTAAAGAATCTTAAAAATGTAAACAGTTAGGTTGCAATGGCGTAAGAGTCAAATATGACTATGATACAATGGTTGAATATAACAATTAACATCAATAGTAAGGTTGAAAGTTAGGTTGAAAACATTTCAGTAATATTAATTTTCCTTCAAATCTTTGTTGACAATACGGAATATATTACATGTGCTGACAGCTTACTGTCCTACACTTCATGGTGCTGGAGGTTCATTGTGTTCTTATAAAGTTCTTATAGGCTTCCAAATTCTTGTGTATTGTGAAGGTTCAAATCAAACCTCAATGAACTGTGATGGGAAGATCTTCCGATTAGATTCTTATTGCGAGCAAACAAAATCTGAAAAAAAAATTAATGATGATTTATAAATTTTTCAAAAAGTGAGGACAAAAATTAATATTAATCGTATTAACATAGCGCTACTCAGTAATCTAACTTAGACTTATTGGAATTTGTTATTGCTTAGAATTCCAGCGTCGAAGAAATTAATAACGGTTAAGAATTTTACCTTTTAATAATGAAAACATCTTATCTTATCAATTTTCAAAGTTAAAATCATTCATAGAGAAACGTTTAAATTACAGTAAAGAATAAAAGGTTCGAATCAAGTTTAGTATATTAGAGTTTCTATTCAAAAGTTTTCGTGACTTCGCGAAGAAAAATGTCCGTATACTCCAGGAAACTATCTAATAAATGTATATTAACAATTTGCCATTTGAGAACTTTAATTATCGAAGACTATTTGCACGCAAAATTTGACGAGTTTCTTTTGCAATTAATCGTTGGGTATAGCATATAGTTTAGTACAGTGTAGTTATATTAGCGTCTCGTTTTAAAGCACAACTAAGGCTATTTTGATGTGAACCTCGTAGTTTTGAACCAAGGTCAGATGACAAGGAATATACCCGAGCTGATACCCACTATCGAAATTTCCACACCACACCAGCAGGAGAACGTTTGGTTTTAAGGTGCAACAGACCCGCTTACACAACCTTACTTCGGTGGATTTGGGTCTCGAACCTGAAGCCCTCCGGTTCCGAAACCGAAACCGTACCTCCAGGGCACCGCTGCCCGATCGCTAGACATTCGAGAACAATAATCATGAAAGATTTTTAATGCTAACTTTCGAGATTTTTTTTGGCTGTTAATCGCTGGGATGCGGTTAATGCAAAATTAAAAGAACATTGAAGATCTAATTTTGACCTTTTATTCCGACCGATTGAAAACAACATTTGATGCAGATTTAAGATAGTAGAAAAGAGAAAAATATCCACTCAAACTTCGTATTTGTTCACTGAGGTTATAAATTGAGCTTTTCCATTCTTGTGAAAATGCATATCGATATATGGCCAACCTCTTGGATTTAATTCAAAATATAAGTATATTTACTTTTGAGTATTAATTTTGTGTACCAAATTGTATCCATCTTGCTCTCATCGTTTTGTCGTTATCGTGCTAAATAATGTCCAAAAGCTGAACAAGTCGACTTTCTTTGAATGAATTTAATTCAAAATGTGAACAATCTACAAATTTGTCAAACTTGAAGCTTATTTTGCATTAGCGCGTTTATAGTCAAGCATACATAGTTTCCAAAACGAGTTCTTTTAATGAGGCCGAATCGTAGTTTTGTAAAAATCTCGAGTTAGAATTTTTCTTCAAGATTCCAATAATTTCTTTTATACGAGAACGAAATTGGTGAAAACAATGAGAAGTTTTTTTAAAAATACAAAAATAATTTGAATGTTCAGCACTATATGCGAGTCGCAATGCGCGCATTAGCAGGCACGTACACTTTTGCTAAGACAATAGATTATTATTTTAAGAACATAGACTTGTATTGTTAGAATAAAAAGTTACTGAATTATAACTAATTTTGCTTGCTAAAAGTAATTATTTCTTTTTAAATAATTACTAACATAAAAAAATTAAGTAGCTAAACATTTATAAGTATAGATGTATAAATAAATACGACTCGGCATATTTTTATTAGATGCACCGTTATTGTTTATCTAAAATAAATCCGGAGAGCTGTATTTGAAATGGAAATCAGTCTTTAAAACTTAGTATCTGACAACTAATATTTAAAATATATTTCAGTTTAGAAAGCATACGGAGAATTTTGCCAAACATTTGCTAGAAGTTTTATAATAAATTCACAGTTTGCTGTTAGACATGTACAGCAAGCATCTTCCATCTAATGCAACTTGCAAAGATTGATTTTGGTGATTCAAGTACGATTTGAAAAGACAAAACCTAGATTCAGTTTTGTAAATGTTATTTTATGGAAGTATCAATGGTAAACAAGCAAACATCAACCGATTAATTCTAAAGAAATATTTAAGGAGAAACTTCCAGAATATAATGGATATCCAAATGATCGCCCACATCTTGAATGACAACTGAATGAAGTCTAAGAAACACTTACCTCGCATATATTGCACTACTCTTCCTTTTCAACAGATATTTCACCTTGAAACTATCTCTTGGTTTTCTCCATGTAGAGGTCTCTTTCTTGATTAATTCATTTTCATGCAGATAAGACCCCCAGAAGGGCACCTCGAAATGAGGATGAGATGCTTCCGGCATGGTGGTTAGATCTCGCCACCCTGGAGGAGTACACTAATAGGTGGGGGATCTGACTCCTAACATCGATGACGCGACGCACTTCCTTCGGGGAGGGTTGTACCGTAGCGGCTCTTAGGACTCGACAACAGTTCCCGCCAATGTTGCTGTTGCGGCGGTCCGGTCATTCAGTTTTTATGGTTTAAATCCGTGTGCCTTCTTGACAGGTCGGAGAGTTAGATGGCTGACTTTCCATGCAGATACCAAACATTGGCTCAACTGTTTAACTTAAGAGAAGATTTTATTAATATAAACTATTTAATTTGATAATGTAAGCATCTAAATAGATTTTGAATTTGAAAGATACGCTGAAAATTTACCGTCATATATCACTTAAAAGCGAAGCATTTTTCTACTATTATCAAAATTAGCAACTTACCAAGTCTTGGAGCGACGAAAAGATCAATGCCCACTCGGTAAACATTTCCTCTTTAATCAGGATAGTTGATGTCGTTAGATCGGGATCAGAGAAGTATTCGCTCAATAAGCAGTAGAGGATGTCGTGTTTAGACAAGAAATATTCTAGAACAGAAGTCTAGGAGTAGAATTCACACTTGTAGCTAAAATTCTGTAGAAAGCTATTCCAAAACTTTCGAAAATAGTATTCTAAAATTATAGAATGCAATGCTGGAAGCTTTAAGAGTTGAAAATAGATCAAATTTATACAAGAGCTTCAAAATGGTAGTCGAAGCGGAAAGATTGAGATTTTCTGGAGTTGCACATCGGTCAAATTTAATAGTAGCTAATCTTTCTTCCGAATCAAATTTCCAAAATCATTAATTCAAATTTTTTTTTCTAATATTTCGGAGCTTAATTACGATTTCTTTTATAAATCGCAGTTTATTCGTATTTTATGTTACTTCTTTGATGTTTACCTTTAATAGTTTGTCGTTCCTAAAAACCAGTTATTCAGATTTCCTGTTTATTATTATAAAATTAAAATTCTAATTTCGTTTTTATTTCGTTGTCTGTAAGGCAGTTGCTTCAGCAGATTTCATTTCACGAATCTCAAAATCAAGAGCCTGTAGAAATGCTACAGTTCTCCAAGAGCTTAAAATGACTCCTTAATTTTCATAATTTACAAATTTAGAAAACTTTTCTATATAGTCATCAAGCATCATCTTGGGTAGAATCCTTTAATTCAACTAGTTCTCCGAGTTATATTGCATCAGATCCGTTATTCGTCCATGCTGTTATAAGCATATATATCAGTAGAGAAATTAGCTTTGAAGAGAAGTTATTTTCCGATCATGCAATTTTTGAAACTTTCGCCATTGCTCTTAATTCAAATTCATCTTATCCTTAAATTTAAAGTGAAGGTACCAAACAATAGTCAATATTTTTCATAACAAAAATTTGTCCAATAAGTCAACATTCTATTCTTTTCTATTTATCAGCAATAATTTGGAAAATATTCGATATAGTTTCATACAACTATGTACCAAAAACCACAAGATTTTGGAATCGTCAGCAATTAGTTTCTAGCCAGTTCGGAACACGGGAAACAGTTTTATGCTATTATTTTAACATTAATTACTCCATTTTTTTTAATTTTTAAAAAAAATATACGATTGATAATAAAAATCACCAAATTATCAGATATTAGTACGTTCTTATTGGAAATGACTAGTTTACAATCGGAAGAAAATTCAGCATTTCTTGTTGTTCGATTAAATTGTTGGTTGAATTAAAACATTTTGATCAACTACAATTAATTATTTGGAAGAATTTTTTTTATGAACTCTAGTAGTCATCCTCATTAATTGCTGATATTAAATAATTGCTTATTTTATTTAGTATGTCAATTTCTCCATTCGGTTTGCGAAATTGTTTCAGTTAATATCAAAGGATTTTATTGGAAACAATTTTAGAAGTTTCATTCGATAAATTTACGAAAAAGTAAGTCTTATTCTGATTTCGATGAAATTCTTCTGATTACTTGGATAAATTGGATTTGCTTCTTCAATTCACGTTTTATTTCACCATTTTACAAACAATGATGTGTCCGACTCACCCTCGAATTACATAATTTTTATTTTTAAATCTTCGATTGAATGAAAATTATAAATAATTTTTAAAAAATGGAAAAATCACTTAGAAATTCCCATTATATTATTCACTTATTAATTCCCTTAACAGAAATTAAAGTAATGTTAGATTCTACGTTATATTTTGAATATTAATTAGAAAGCTAAATCCTCGGCATACAAATTTGTTTAAGCACTTATTGTCTAAGATATTGTGTATATTTCTTCTCCAAATGAAAGAAGGAGATCTTGGGTGGTGTCAAACGGAAGCGTCTACAGGCTACGATATACATCGTCAGAAAGAAGGACATCTAGCAAAAGTGATAAAAAGTGAGTAGAACGATGTCCATTTCATATATTTTTTTTTTTTTAATTTCAGTAAAGGGAGTATTGGGAAAATTAAACAGTAACTGACCATAATGAAAAGTTTCAAATCTTTTTAAGAGGATAATGCAGACAAATTTATGTCATGGCCAAAGAATTACCACAGTTTCCCGATTGTCTGAAAAGTTATACATAAAAAATTGAACTTTGGATTGTAGCTTGAGTTTCCACCGTTGAGAATTGAACTGCTGCAAGATTTTATTCTCAGTAATATACTGATTTTCGAATAATAGTTATTCCATCAAATAAATGCTACGTTAAAAAAAATAGCGTATCTTCTAAAAATTGTGTTAGACATTTTATGTGCGATTAAATTTGATTCAACTAGTGATTTCGCAACAGATTTCATCGCAATCAATTTTGAAATAACTATGGTATTTCGACAAGCAAATGAAACTATTCAGAAAACTAAATATTGCATTTCATTCGGATTTCAATTCATATTCTTTTCAAGAAAACAAGTGATGAGTTATTTATCAAAAACATCAAATGTATTACAGTCATAATTATTATCATTTATTATTAGAATTTATATTTAGGAGGTCAAGATAGATGGGCTCTCATTTGTTAGCTCATGAACTGGACTTTCATTGCAATTCAGTCGAGGATTTCTTTTTATTGAATTTAAAATTAAAATAAAATTCTATAGCTTTAAGTTTAGAGAAATCTATACATTGTGCTTTGGTCATGGATATAAGATATAAAAATCCAAAATGGCTATTTTTTAAATTAATAATATTAATCAAATCCCATGTTATCAAATATCTTAAATTTTTATTTAAAGCTGAAATGTTAATTTTCTAATAGCTAGATATTGAATTTGTGAAAAGCTTTTGAAAACTGATAAATTTATAAATATTTAGGAAGTTCTAAACTTTCGAAATCTAAAGAAAATTATAATCAAATCTTAATTGTTAATCAAATACATACAAATTATATACAAAACGTATTTTGATAAGATTATATAAACAGTTATTATAGTTAAAGCATATTGGCAATTACATAAACCCCAAAGATTGGTCTTTACAGCACATAAACAAGAATAATTTCTCCACATATCTACTTTTGATTTCTACTAAATTCACGTTGACCAAACAGACGCAAGGTAAGCCAATATTTTCCCTCCACACATACATAACCCATTCCGACAGAAGCTCCAAAATTTCCCTCCACTCATGCATAACCCATTCCGACAGAAGCTCCAAACTTTCCCTCCACTCATGCATAACCCATTCCGACAGAAGCTCCAAACTTTCCCTCCACTCATGCATAACCCATTCCGACAGAAGCTCCAAACTTTCCCTCCACTCATGCATAACCCATTCCGACAGAAGCTCCAAACTTTCCCTCCACTCATGCATAACCCATTCCGACAGAAGCTCCAAACTTTCCCTCCACACATACATAACCCATTCCGACAGAAGCTCCAAACTTTCCCTCCACACATACATAACCCATTCCGACAGAAGCTCCAAAATTTCCCTCTACACATAACCCACGCCTACAGAATTCTCACTTCACACACTTACATTTGATACAAAAAGCGTATTATAACTATTTGACAAGTATTGCTAAATTTTTTTGAGCATACACTTATGCTAAACCACAGCTGCCATACTTCTCTGCAAATTTCTACCACATCTGGCTGATATCCGTACTCCACATAACCTCTGCCAATATCCAAGATCTCTCCACCCCACCAGAATGCACATAATCTACTATCACAATCCATGATTCTTACTCTAATAAAATCCGTTGCACGATCCACATTTTGCATTATTTCTCGGACAACTCATGGCCATTACCAACACGTACATTAGTTCCGATACTCCACGTAAATGCAATTTAAGAAGCCTGCATTTCGGCGAACTCGGACATTGTCTATCACGACAAAACTATCTCCACACATAATTTTAACATCTCCCCGAGCCCTATGAGCACATCGGAAGCGCGCCATTTTAAATTCAATTTGTTAAGAAAAAAACTGTAAAATGCAATTTACATTCATACAGTTCATCGACTGGTTGGCTAGCTTTCGATTGTTTGTGTGCTTAATCCCCCCCACTTCCAACTTTATAACTGTGTTTGTGTTTTATGGCACAAAATCCATTTTTGGCTAAGCTGAGCCACACTCATGCCGTCTTCAGATAAAGGCATTTTTTCGGAAATTATAAACACTACAAATTTTCAATGATAACGGCACATTTACAAATCGAGTTTCATAACCTTTCCTTTGTATGAATGTATCAAAATTTGTCTATTTTTTTGGTCTAGAAGTCAACATTTTATCTTTTCTAAAATGCAATATTGTAACGAGTTTCCCCTTTCTATTTTTAATGTGCTTTTCTGGAACATTTATGTACTTTTGAATACATTGCATTTTAAAATTTTAGATATGAATTGATATTCGATAAATTAACCCACACAATTTCTTTCAAGAAATTTCTGAAAAAAAATTTCGCAATTCCATAATTTTAGAAAATTTAATTAAATGATACTTATCCTTTCAAAATTTTAGAATCCAATTCTTTAATAAAGGAATGTTCTTGCATCTTTATTAATTTAAATACCAGGGCCCACCAAACTGCTCGACGCATATTTGATAAATACTAGCATTTATAATAGATAGTACAGACTCTTTCTTATTAATATTTGATGATCGATTTTTCCAGACCCTTGAAGAATAAGTACACAAAAATACGAAGTTTCCACAAAAAAGTAAATACTTTTGTTATGGAATAAACAGTTTGCATTATCTTGACGAAAGAAGTTAATAAATGCAAATCTAAAATTGCTTGATAAAAAGCCGAATCATTCTATTAGTCTGCTTAAAGTTATTCCAAGCGACCGTTACAGCTTTTCCTGGTATCTATGTTTAAGGAAAAATCTGCTTTTAAACAAATTCTATGGGGGGGGGGGGAATTGAGATTTAAAAATTCCTCCGTCCCTTCAAAAATTATGATACATCTATTTGTTCACTCCAAAATTCATTTCTAGTAACATGTATTTATTCTATCAAAATAGAGCGTTTAGAAGGTTAATTTCAAAAAAGTAGTGAACACAGAGTAACGAAGTCCACAAAAACTACAGCCTTCAAAATTTAGACTTTGGTAAATTTTTAAATATCTGTTAACACAATACAATACTTCGATTAATATCGATATAGCATTTGAAATTTCATTATGTAATTTATTCCAAAGAAAATAAATCAATTTCTATCCTACATTTAACTATAGAAATTAAAATCAATTGTTTTTAAATTAGAAGTCAAATAATTGGAGAGGTCCTCTAATAAATTGTTACGAAAATTTAGTTCATTTAAAATAAATTATAGAACCCATCATGCCTTGGATTCACAAATAAATTCAATTTTTAATAATTACACCCAATGATAATTATTGCAATAAATTTGATGTTTTCGAAATAATTCTCCACTTGACATTTTTCTTGAAAACAATATTCAGTGATAACCAAGAGAGATACTGAAATTTTATATAATAATTTAGTTTACTTGTAGAGATATCTGTAGTTTTTCCAAAACTGATTATGAGGAAGCACGCTATGAAATATCTAGCTTGAAAAAAAAAAAATTGTAACTCGTATAACGGCTAACAGAATTCTTTGAACTTGTGTTATTTCTTTTTATATTAGTGAATATATTCAAGGAGAATATCTAGCATTCGAAATTAAATATTTTAATAAGAATAAATCATGCTGTCGTTCATTTACAACTGCTGAAATCAAAATATTTTTTTTTATTTTTATTATTTGAAACTGCAAATTAATTTTTGTTTATGAAGTAAATTTTGTCTAAATTATCTTTTAAAAATGCTTTGAAGCACTTGGGGCCCATTTACAGTCTAATTTCATTATTCCAGATAAAATAGTCTAGTGGGTTTTGTTCTTTAGGCTCAAAGTTTCTTTTAACCACCCCATTTATAGTTATCTTGTCACTAACCTAAATATCTTTTAGACAGAAAAAGAAGAAGTTTTAGATGAATAAATGAGAAAAAATTTCAAAAAATGGAATAAGAATAGCTAAAGAGTCTTCTGCAATAAACTGTCGCTCAATGCGAGTTCAGAAATTACATGTTTGACAATTTCATAATAGGAAAAATGGAAGGGTGATAACATAATTTAAGAAAGAACTAAGTAAAAATTTAGAATAAATTCATTCGATAATTAAACTGCAGTGAATTAAGTTAAAATACATTTTTTATTAAATATTCCACTTTTTTTTAAACTCACGGAAACTTAAATTTCTTTCAATTGTAAAAGAATCATTTCCGATAGATGAACATACTTTAATCTGATAATTTGGAAACTATACAGTTATATATTATTGACACATTCGATTGTTCCTTAACTCTACAATGTTTTAAAAAGATAATCCGATTCCTCTTAATTAATATGCTTAATTAATAAATATACTTAACTTATCGTATACTAATTCGTTCTTAAAATTACAGAGTTCAAGTTAATCCTACCAAGATTCCAAAATCATGTGATCTTACTTGTCAAATGTGATTGAACTGAAGAAATCTTGCTCTTTAGCCTATTTATGAAAGTAGCATTCATTGCATCATACGCACATCAATTGTCCCGTCATTGTCCATTTGCATTGAGCACTGATTTGTACCGCCGACTTTCAAAACTTAGAACCTTTTTCTTTTTGATAACGTAAAGGCCAAAAGTCTCGTAACTTCTCGACTTGAATTCCGGACAGAAACACAACTGGGTCCTTTTTATCTTGAAAACTTCTGTCTATAGACTGAAGAGCTGAAAAGAACATAACTGCGTCAGTCGCTTTGAAGCAGAAATCATGTGGCTTGATTTTTTTATACACAATTTACAAATTTTAAAATTATTAAAATTGAAATGCTCATGAAACTAAAGAAAACGCAAAATTTAGTTATGAGTATTAAACTATTTTGTCCCCGATAGAAATATCTATACTACATTTAAAAGCAAAATAGTTGAAATTTTAACCCTGTATTTTGGTTGAAAAATGGGTTTAAAAATGGAACCTAATTTTCTCATCTGTTACCGCATCTCCATAATGTTGTTATTCATTTAAAATTGTGAGTAAAATAATCCGCACACAATGATGCAGTTATCACTAGCAACTGAATATTTCGCCTTTTCAGTATTCTATGACAGCAAAAACATTGCACACTATCAATACAAAAACTTTAAGATGTTCACATTGATTAATTATAATGCATGTATTGCTGCGATGTAAATGGGTTAATTAAAATTCCACTTACAAGCATAAACATTGAAACAATTTGAAACATTTGATATAGTTAACGTTTTTAAATATAAATTTTGATAAAGGCTCAACATTTAGCCGAGTACATATAAGCCAATTTATATTTAATAGTTCAAATTCGATTCTTGGTATTCAAATCCAATTCTTGATAAAAACAAATTTAATACAAATTTACAAAAATTATGATTAATTCTACAAATGTTTACTTAATTTACATTAACTATTACACAAGTTTTTACTCATGACAAAATACCGGTCTTAAATATTGGTCGTCGCTGAATATTTTATACTTATAAGAAGAATCAATTTCAAATTTGAGATCTTTATCAATATCATAATTACATTCATTTCTTGTGTTATGATTATACACACACTTTATCCACTCACCTTATTGACAGCTATGCAAAATAATAGAATTTCTTGACAACAGGTGTACCATATTTCGTAAAATTACACTAGGAAATTAACGAGATCGTATATAATTGCAACCTTTCATTATTTTTTGACGAATGAGAGTTTGAGAACAATTATATGCCTAGATTTATTCCTAAACATATCAATTTACACACAAGAAATTTTGAAACTAAGTTTAGTCATATGTTTACAAAATTGAAACTATTAGAAATGCGTCATAACAGTTTCCGATTTTAAAAGATCAGAGCATATTTCTATCTGCAAAAACACATTCTCAACATTTTATTACTAAGGATTCATAGAATTTTCTAGGAATCAGCCGAGAGATCAGAATGATACAACAAGAATTCAATAAAAATATAATTCATATTGCTTAAGCATTTCATATTTTCGTAGGTAAGAATTCAATTCATGCTGCTATTGTTATATTTATCGATAAGAATTATATTAGTGTTAAATTTGATACGTATTGATTTGTTTCTCTATTTGCTCTATCTTTAAAAAAATTAAGATAAGGTTTCAAAATTATTTTAATCATTAATATTCCGAGAATATGGAGAAAATATTAAATTTATAACCTAAGTAAAAACTGGTATTTGTTGAATTTTTACATACTATGAAGCTAAAAATGATTGTCGCATTACATATCGTTATTTTCCAAAAATAAAATTTCTTATGCAGTTTCTTTAGACCTTTCAGCTTGATAAAATTACTATATATTACTATACAAGTCAAAAATTGAGAAATATTACAACGCAATATTAACTGAATGTCAAGTAAACTTTACGAATTTCAGAAACTTCAAATACACATATTAATGAATGGAAAATTAATATGTCACATAATATGTCAATTTTTACCAAGGTTTTGCAAAGTACCTTAGAAGTTAAAAAAAAAATCTAAGGAATAAAAGAATCTTAAAAACGTAAATAGTTAGGTTTCAATGACGTAAGAGTCAAATACGACTATGCTGCAACAAGAATCTAAGAAAATGGATGAAACAATTAACATCAATAGTACTTGAAACTAAGATTGAATACATTGCAGTAATATATTAATTTCCCCTGAAATTTTTGTAGACAATACGCAATATATTACATGTGTAGAAGGGCAGGAAGATGTGTGCACTTCACAGCGTTGGAGATTCATGATTCCCTAAGAGTTCTTAAAGGCTTGAAAATTCTTGTGTATTGTGAAGGTTCAAATCAAACCTCGATGAATTGCGATGGGAAGATCCTCTTTCTTTTAGATTCCTATTGCGATCAAACAAAATCTGAAAAAATAATGATTATGATCATTTAAAACAATGGGGACAAAAATTAATTTTAATCATATTAACATAGCACTACTCAGTAATCTAACTTTGATTTATTGGCGTTTGGTATTGCTTAGAATTCTAGCATCGAAGAAATTATTAACAGATAAGAATTTGACTTCCAATAATGAAAACGTCCAATTTTATCAATTTTCATAGTTGAAATAGTTCACAGAGAAATGTTTAAATTACAGAAAAGAATAAAAGGTTCGAATCAAGTTTAGTATATTACAGTTTCTATTCAAAATTTTTCGTGACTTCGCGAAGAAAAATGTCCGTATTGTCCAGGAAACTATCTAATAAATGTATATTATTAACAATTTACCATTTGAGAACGTTAATTATGGAAGACTATTTGCAATGAAAATTTGGCGGGTTTTTTTTTTTTTTTTTTTTTTTTTTGCAATTGATCGTTGCGTATAATATATAGTTTAGTATGGTATATTTATATTAGCGTCCCGTTTTAAAACACTGGGGCTATTTTGATATGGAGCTCGGAATTTTGAATCAAGGTTAGGTGAGGAATAAACCCGAGCTGATACCCTCTCTTCAAATTTCCACACCACACCAGTTTGGTTTTAAAGGACACCAGACCCACTTACACAACCGTGCATCGGTGGATTTGGGTCTCGAACCTGAAGCCATCCGGTTCCGAAACCGAGACCTTACCTCCAGGGCACCGCGGCCCGATCGCTAGAAATTCGAGAACAATAATCATGAAAGAGTTTTAATGCGAACTTTCGAGATTTTTTTTTTTTTGGAAGTAAATAGCTAGGATGCGATTGATGCAAAATTAAAAGAACACTGAAGATCTAATTTTGACCTTTTATTCCGACCGATTGAAACCAACATTTAATGCAGAATTAATATGGTAGAGAAAAGAAAAATCTCCACTCAACCTTCGTATTTGTCACCGAGGTTGTGAATTATATATTTCCACAAGAATGGAAACGCACATCAATATATGGTCAATATCTTGGATGTAATTCGAAATATAGTACATTTACTTTTCGGTGTTAATTTTGTGTACCAAATTTTATCCATCTTGCTCTCATCGATTTGTAGTTATCGTGCTAAATTAGATCCAAAAGCTGAATACAAAGAATTTCTTTGAATTTCCTTCAAAATATGAACAATCTACAGATTTGTCAAACTTGAAGCTTTTTTGCATTATCGTGTTTATAGTCAAACATTCATAGTTTCAAGCATACATTTACAGGAAGCATCTTCCATCTAATGCAACTTGCAAAGATTGGTTTTGGTGATTCAAATATGATTTCAAAAGACAAAAAACCTAGATGTAGATTTGTAAGTGCTATTTGATTGAAGTATCAATGGTGCACAAGCAAACATCAACCGATTAATTCGAAAGAAATATTTAAGGAGGAACTTGCAGAATATAGTGAATATCCAGATGATCACCCACATCTTGAAGGAACACTGAATGAAGTCTAAAAATCACTTACCTCGCATATATTCAACTACTCGTCCTTTTCAGATATTTCACCTTGAAACTACCACTTTGTTTTCTCCATGTAGAGGACATTTTTTTGATTAATTCATTTCCATGCAGATAAGACCACCGGAGGGGCACCTCGAAAGGAGGATGAGATGCTTTCTGCATGGTGGTTGGATGTCGCAACCCTGGAGGGTATACTAATAGGTGGGGGATCTGACTCCTCCCATCGATGACGAGACATACTTCCTTCGGGGAGGGTTGTACCATGGCCGGTGGCAACCCTTAGGACTCGACCACAGTTCCCGCCAGTGTTGCTGTTGTGGCGGTCCGGTCATTCAGTTTTTACGGTTTAAATCCGTGTGCCTTCGTGACGGGTTGGAGAGTTCGATGGCTGACTTTCCATGCAGATACCAAAAATTGGCTCAACTGTTCAACTTAAGAAAGAGAAAATTTTATTAATATAAACTATTTAATTTGATAATGTAAGCATCTAAATAGATTTTGAATTTGAAAGATGCGCTGAAAATTTACCGTCATATATCACTTAAAAGCGAAACATTTTCCTAACATTATCAAAATTAGCAACTTACCAAGTCTTGGAACGACGAAAAGATCAATGCCCACTCGGTAAACATTTCCTCTTTAACCAGGAGAGTTGATGTAGTTAGATCTGGATCTGAGAAGTATTCGCTCAATAAGCAGTAGAGGATGTCGTGTTTAGACAAGAAATATTCTAGAACAGAAGTCTAGGAGTAGAATTCACACTTCTACCTAAAATTCTGTAGAAAGCGTTTCCAAGACTTTCGAAAATAGTATTCTAAAATTATAGAATGCAATGCTGCAAGCTTTTCAAGAGTTAAGAATGGATCAAATTTATACAAGAGCTTCAAAATTGTAGTTGAAGTGAAAAGATTCCGACATTTTCTGGAATTGCACATCGGTCAAATTTAATAGTAGCTAATCTTTCATCCGAATCAAATTTCCAAAATCATTAATTCAATTTTTCTAATATTTCGCAGCTTAATAATGATTTCTTCTATAAATCGCCGTTAATTCGCATTTCATATTACTACTTTAATGTTTACCTTTAATAGTTTTTTCGTTCCTAAAAACTAGTTATTCAGATTTCCTGTTTATTATTATAAAATTAAAATTCTAATTTCGTTTTTATTTCGTTGACTGTAAGGCAGTTACATCAGCAGATTTCATTTCAGGAATCTGCGAGTCAAGATCCTAGAAAAATGTTTATTCTCCAAGAGCTTAAAGTGACTCCTTATTTTTCATAATAATTTACAAATTTAGAAAACAACTTGCCTATACAGCCATCAAGCATCCTCTTCACTAGAATCCTTTAATTGAACTAGTTCTCCGAGTTTCATTTGCATCAGATCCGTTATTCGGCCATGCTTTTAAAAGCATATAGGTCAGCAGAGAAATTAACTTCTCTTCAAAGTTATTTTCCGATCATGCAATTTTTGAAAACTTTCGCCATTGCTCTTAATTCAAATTCATCTTGTCCTTAAATTTAAAGTGAAGGTACCAAACAATAGTCAATATTTTTCATAACAGAAAAATTTGCCCAATAAACATTTGAGTCTTTTCTATATATCAACAATAATTCAGAAGGTATTCGATAGAGTTTCATACAACTATGTAGCAAAAACCACAAGATTTTGGAAACGTTAACAATTAGTTTCTAGCCTATTCGTAACACGGGGAACCATTTTATGCTATTATTTTAACATTAATTACTCCATTTAAAAAAAATATACGATTGATAATAAAAATCGAAAAATTATCAGATCTTAGTAGGTTTATCTTATTGGAAGCGACGAGTTTACAATTGAAAGAAAAATCAGCATTTCTTGTTAGATTAAATTATTGCTTGAATTAAAAAACATTTTGATCAACTACAATTTATCAATTGGAAGAATATTTTTTTATGAACTCTAATAGTCATCCTCATTAATTGTTGCTATTGAATAATTGCTTATTTTATTTAGTTTGTAAATTTTTTTACTTCGGTTTGCGAAATTGTTTCAGTTAAAATCAAACGATTTTATTGCAAAACATTTTAGAAATTCCATTAGATAAATTTACGAATAAATGAGTCTCATTCCGATTTCGATGGAATTCTGATTACTTGGATAAATTAGATTTGCTTCAATTCCTGTTTTATTTCACCATTTTACAAACATGCATGTGTACGACTCACCCTCGAATTACAGATATTTTTATTTTTAAATCTTCGATTGAATGAAAGTTTTAAATAATTTAAAATGAAAAAAAATCACTTAGAATTAATTCACTTAGAAATTCCCCTTATATTATTCAATAATTAATTTCATTAACAGAAATTAAAATAGCGTTAGATTATAAGTTATATTCGGAACATCGATCAGAAAGCTAAACCCTCGGCATACAAATTAGGTTAAGTACTTATTTTCTAAGATATTGTGTATAACCATTCTCCAAATGAAAGAAGGTGCTGTCAAGCGGAAGCGTCTACAGGCTACGATATACATCGTCAGAAAGAAGGACATCTAGCAAAAGCGATAAAAAGTGAGTAGAACGATGTCCATTTCATATATTAATTTTTTTTTTCTTTTGACTTCGGAAAGGGGTGTATTGGGAAGACTAAACAGTAACTGATCATAATGAAAAGTTTCTAATAATTTTAAAAGGATAATGCAGACTAAATTTACGTCATGACCAAAGTACCACAGTTTTCTGATTTTTTTTGAAAAGTTATACATAAAAAAAATTGAACTTTGGACTGTAACTCGAGTTTCCACAGTTGAGAATTGAACTGCTGCAAGATTTTATTCTCAGTAATATATTGATTTTCGAATAATAGTTATTCCATCAAATAAATGCTTTATTAAAAGAAATAGCGTACCTTCTAAAAATCATGTTAGGCATTTTATGTGCGATTAAATTTGGTTAAGCTAGCGATTTCGCAACAGATTTCATAACAATTTTGAAAAAACTATGTTATTTCGACAAGCAAATGAAACTATTCAGAAAATTTTGCATTTCATTCGGATTTCAATTCATATTCTTTTCAAGAAAACAAGTAAGTGATGAGTTATTTATCAAAAACATCAAATGTATTACAGTCAATTATTAGAATTTATATTTAAGAGGTCAAGATAGAAGGGCTCTCATTTGTTAGCTCATGAACTGGATTTTCGTTGTAATTCAGTCCAGGATTTTTTTTATTATTGAACTTTAATTTAAAATGATTATAAAATTATATATCTTTAAGTTTAGAAAAATCTATACATTGTGTTTTGGTCATTGATATAAGATTTAAATATCCAAAATGGCTATTTTTTAAATTAATAATATTAATCAAATCCCATGTTATCAAATATCTTAAATTTTTATTTAAAGCTGAAATGTTAATTTTCTAATAGCTAGATAACGAATTTGTGAAAAGATTTGAAAACTGATAAATTTATAAATATTTAGGAAATTCAAAAATTTCGAAATCTAAAAATTCGAAATCTAAAAATTCTAAGCAAATCTTAAATGTCAATCAAAACATGCAAATTATATACAAAACAAAAATAGATGAAATTATATAAACAATTATAGTTAATAGCCGATAGTTGACAGTTGCATAAACCCCAAAGATCAATCTCTTCTTTACAGAACGTAAGCAGGTATAACTAATTTCTCTACAGGTCTACTTTCGATTCTAAACTACTTTCGATTTCTACTAAATTCATGTTGACCAAACAGACATGTCGCTCAACGATTCCTTAAACATAAACGCACGATGACAAGCCAATATTTTCCCTCCACACATACATAACCCATTCCGACAAAAACCTCCAAAACTTTCCCTCCACACATACATAACCCATTCCGACAAAAACCTCCAAAACTTTCCCTCCACACATACATAACCCATTCCGACAAAAGCCTCCAAAACTTTCCCTCCACACATACATAACCCATTCCGACAAAAACCTCCAAAACTTTCCCTCCACACATACATAACCCATTCCGACAAAAACCTCTAAACTTTCCCTCCTCACATACATAACCCATTCCGATAGAAACTAAAGTTTCATTCCACACATACATAAACCATGCTTACAGAATTCTCACTTCACACATTTACATTTGATACAGAAAGGGTATTATAATAAAAAACATTCCGACAAGTATTGTTAAATTTTTTTGAGCCTATACTTAAGCTAAACCACAGCTGCCACACTTGTCTGCGTTTTCTACCGCATCAGGCTTATATGCGTACTACATACAATCACTGCCAATACCCAAAGTTCCTCCCCTAAATACACATAACCTATCACAATGCGCAATTCTTACTCTAATAAAACCCGTTGCACGAACCACATTTTTTATTCTTTCTCAGACAACTCAGGGCTATTACCAACATTGTATACTTTAGTTCCGATACGCCACGTAAGTGAAATTTAAGAAGCCTGCATTTCGGTGAACTCTGACATTGTCTGCCAAGACAAAACTTTCTCCACACATAATTTTAATATTTCACCACGCTCTATGAGCATATCGAAAGTATGCTATTTTAAATTCATTTTTTACAAAAAAATGATGAAATGCAATATATATTCGTACAATTTATTGACTGGTTGGCAAGCCTACGATTGTTTGCCTAATCCCCTCTTTCCATCTTTAGAATTGCGTTTTATGACAAAAGGCATATTTGGCTAAGCTGCGTTACATTCATCCCGTTTTCAGAGAGTCATTTTTTTTAGAAAATTAAGTTATAAACACTACCGATTTTTAATGATAACGGCATATTTACAAATTGAGTTTCATAACCTTTCATCTGTATGAATGTATCAAAATTTGTCTGTTTCTGTGGTCTAGAAATCAACATGTTTTTTACATTCCCTAAAATGCAATTCTGTAATGAGTTTCCCTTTTTTATTTGATGTCTTTATCTGGAATATTTATATACTTTTGAATACATTGCATTTTAAAATTTTAGATCTGAATTTATATTCGATAAATTGCCAACACGATTTCTTTCTAGAAACTTGCGAAAAAATTCGCGATTCCGTAATTTTAGAAAAAATTTTAATTGATATTTATCTTTTCAAAATTTTAGAATCCAATTCTTTACTAAAAGATTGTTCTTAATGTTTTTATTTCAAATACGAGGGTCCACCAAACTACTCAACGCATATTTGATAAAGCCTAACATTTCTAATAGATCGTTCAGACTTATTCTGATAATATTTGATTATCGATTTTTCCGGACTCTTGAAGAATAAGTACACCGAAATACGAAGTTTCTACAAAAACGTAAATACTTTTGTTACGGAATAAACAATTTGCATTATCTTGACGGAAGAAGTTAATAAACGCAAATCTAAAATTGCTTGATGAAAAGCCGAATCATTTTATTAGTCTGTTTAAAGTTATTCCAAGCGGCCGTTACAGCTTTTCTTGGTTTCTATGTTTAAAGAAAAAACTGCTTTTAAACTAAAATTCCATAGAAAAAATGAGATTTCAAAGTTCCTCCTTCCTATCAAAAATTATGATGCATCTATTTATTCACTTCAAAAGTCATTTCTAGTAACGGGTATTTATTCTATCAAAATAATCGAGAGTTTAGAAGGTTTATTTCAAAAGTTCTGAACACAAAATAACGAAGTCCACAAAAAACTCTTGCCTTCAAAATTTAGACTCTGGTAATTTCTTAAACATCGGTTAACACAATACAATATTTCGATTAATATCGATATAACATTTGAAATATCATTAAGTAATATATTCCAAAGAAAATAAATTAATTTCTGTCCTACATTTAACAATAGAAATTAAAATCAAAATTGTTTTTAAATTATAAGTCAAATAATTGAAGAATTCACTAATAAATTGTTACGAAAATTTAGTTCATGTGACAAAAAATAATATAACCCATCACGCTTCCAAATAAATTCAATTTTTAATAATTATATCCAATGATAGTTATTGCAATAAATTTGATATTTTCAAAATAATTCTCCACTTGACATTTTCCTTGAAAACAATATTCAGTGATAACCAAGAGAGATACTGAAATTTTATATAATAATTTAGTTTACTTGTAGAGATATCTGTAGTTTTTCCAAAACTGATTATGAGGAAGCAGGCTGTGAAATATCTAGCTTGAAAAAAAAATTTGTAACTCGTATAACGGCTAACAGAATTCTTTGAACTTGTGTTATTTCTTTTTATATTAGTGAATATATTCAAGGAGAATATCTAGCATTCGAAATTAAATATTTTAATAAGAATAAATCATGCTGCCGTTCATTCACTACTGATGAAGGTCAAAATTACTATCCAAAGATATGCTAATTTATTATTATTATTATTATTATTACTGCTTTCAATTTGAAACTGCGATTTTTTTTGTTTATGAAGTAAATTTTATTTAAATTATCTTTTAAAAATGCTTGAAGAAAATGGAACCCATTTACAGTCTAATTTCATTATTCCAGAACAAATAGTCTTGTGGGTTTTGTTATTTAGGCTGTCCATAGTTTCTTTTAATCATCCCCATTTATAGTTATCTTGTCACTAACCTAAATATATTTTAGCCAGGAAAAGAACACTTATTAGAAGTGTGTATGATAAAAATTAATTTTAATTTTAAAAAATGGTATAGGAATAGCAAAAGAGTCTTCTGGGATAAAATGACGCTTAATGCAAGTTTTGAAATAACATGTTTGACAATTACATAACGGAAAAGGGAAGGGGATAACATCATAATTTAAGAGGGACTAAGTAAAAATTTAGAATAAAATCATTTGATAACTAAACTGCGGTGAAATAAATTTATACATTTTTTAAATACTCAATTTGTTTAAATGGACAGAAATATTGAAATTTTCTTCAATTGTAAGAGAATCATTTAAGATAGATGAACATACTTTTAGCTGATAATTTGGAGATTTTACAATTATATATTTGATTTCTTCTTAATTCTACAATGTTTTAAAAAGGTAATTTGATTCCTCTTAATTACTATATTTAATTAATAAATATATTTAACTTATCGCATACTAATTCGTTCTTAAAATTACCAAGTATAAGTTAGTCCTACCAAGATTCCAAAATCTTACTTGTCAAATGTGATTGAACTGAAGAATTCTTTTGCTCTTTAGTATATTTATGAAAGTAATAGTCATTGCATCACAAGCACATCAATTGTCCTGTCATTATCCATTTGCGTCCAGCACTGATATTTGTACCGCTGACTTTCTAAACTTAGAACCTTGTTTTTTTTTTTATAACGTAAAGGCCAAAGGTCTCGTAACATCTCGACTTGAATTCCAGACAAAAATATGGCTGACTCCTTTTTATGTTGAAAACTTCTTTCTAGACTGGGGATCTGAAAAGAACATAGCTGTCTTAAGTTACTTGGAAGCAGAAATCCTGTAGCTTGATTTTTTTATACATTATTAACTAATTTTAAAATTATTAAAATTGAAATGCTCATGAAACTAAAGAAAACGCGAAATATAGTTATGAGTATTAAACTATTTTGCCCCGATAGAAATATCTATACCACATTTAAATGCAAAACAGTTGAAATTTTAACAATGTATTTTGGCTGAAAAATGGGTTTAAAAATTGAGGAACCTAATATTTTGGCATTTATTACCGCATCTCCATAACGTTATTCATTTAAATTGTGAATATTATTCATTTCAATTGCGAGTAAAATAATCCGCGCACAATGGTGCAGTTATCACTAGCCCCTGAATATTTCGTCTTTGTAGTATTCCATGACAGCGAAAACATAGCACACTATCAATACAAAAACTTTAAGTTTCCACATTGATTAAATATAACTTATGCATTGCTGCGATATACATGGGTTAATTAAAATTCCCCTTACAAGCTTAAGCATTCAAACAATTTGAAACATTTGATATAGTGAACATTGAATATAAATTTTGATAAATGATCAACATTTAGCCAAGTTCATATATTCTAGTTTGTATTAAATAGTTCAAATTCAATTCTTGATAAAAACTATTAAATATAAATTATTTAGTTTACAAAAATTATTTGATTAATTATACAAATGTTGACTTAATTTACATTAATTATTACATAAGTTTTTACTCATGACAAAATACCGGTCTTAAATATTGGTCCTCGCTGAATATTTTATAGTTATAAGAAGAATCAATTTCAAATTTGAGATCTTTATCAATATCATAATTGCATTCATTTCTTGTGCTATGATTATACACACACTTTATCCACTCACTTTATCGACAACTATGCAAACTTATAGAATTTCTTGACAACAGGCGCACCATATTTCGTAAAATTACACCACGAAAATTAACGAGATCGTATAAAATTGAAAGCTTTCATTATCATTTTTTGACGAATAAGAGTTTCAGATAACAAATACATGCCTAGATTTATTCATAAACACTTCAATTTACACACAAGAAATTTTGAAACTAATTTTAGTCGTATGTTTACAACATAAAAATTATTAGAAATACGCCATGGCAGTTTTCGATTTAAAAAGATCAGAGCAGATTACTATCTGCAAAGACACATTCTCAACATTTTATTACTAAGGATTTATAGAATTTTCTATGAATCAGCCAACAGATCAGAATGATACAAGAATCCAATAAAAATATAAAATGCTTAAGTAATATATTTTCGTAGCTAAAAATTCAATTCTTGCAGCTACTGTTATATTTATAGATAAGAATTATACGATAGTGTTAAATCTGATTAGTATTGATGTGTTTCTCTATTTACTCTATCTCTAAAAAAAATAAGAAAGTTTCAAAATCATTTATTTTAATCAATATTCCGAGAATAGGGAGAAAAGATTAAATTCTATAACGTAAGTAAAGATTAGTATTTGTTGAATTTTAATATACTATGAAGCAAAAAATGATTGCTGCATTACATATCGTTATTTTCCAAAAATAAAATTTCTTATGCAGTTTCTTTAGACCTTTCAGCTTGATAAAATTACTATATATTAGTATATCCGATATTATTACTACACCAGTCAAAAATTCAGATATATTACAACGAAATGCCATCTGAATGTCAAACGAACTTTACGAATTTTAGAAAATTTAAATACATTTATTAATGAATAGAAACTTTTAAGATTTCATATAATATGTCAGCTTTTACCAAGGTTTTGCAAAGTATCTTAGAATTTAAGATTAGGGAATTAAAAAATCTTAAATATGTAAACGGTTAGGTTTCAATGACATAAGAGTCAAATACGACTATGCTGCAACAAGAATCTAAGAAAATGGATGAAACAATTAACATCAATAGTACTTGAAACTAAGATTGAATACATTGCAGTAATATATTAATTTCCCCTGAAATTTTTGTAGACAATACGCAATATATTACATTTGTAGAAGGGCAGTAAGATGTCTGCACTTCAAAGCGATGGAGGTTCATGATTCCCTAAAAGTTCTTAAAGGCTTGCAAATTCTTGTGTATTGTGAAGGCTCAAATCAAACCTCAATGAACTGTCATGGAAAAATCCTCTTCCGCTTAGATTCCTATTGTGATCAAACAAAATCTGAAAAAATAATGGATTTATGAATTCTTCAAACATTGAGGACAAAAATTAATATTAATCATATTAACATGGCACTGCTCAGTAATCTTACTTTGATTTATTGGAGTTTTTTATTGCTTAGAATTCTAGCATCGAAGAAATTAATAACATATTAGAATTTGCCTTTCAATAATAAAAACGTCCTATTTTATCAATTTTCAAAGTTGAAATCATTCACAGAGAAATGTTTAAATTACAGTAAAAAATAAAAGTTTCGAATTGTCAAGTTCAGTATATTGAAGTTTCTATTAAAAATTTTTCATGACTTCGCGAAGAAAAATGTCCATATTCTCCAAGAAACTATCTGAAAAATGTGTATTAACAATTTTTCATTTCAGAACATTATGGAAGACTATTTGCGTGCAAAATTTGGCGGGTGTTTTTTGCAATTAATGGTTGGGTATAGTATAGTTATATTAGCGTCCCGTTTTAAAGCAACACTAGGGCTGTTTTGATGTGAACCTCATCATTTTGAACCAAGGTCAGATGACGAGGAATAAACCAGAGCTGATACCCATTCTCCAAATTTCCACACTACACCAGTGGAAAAACGTTTGATTTTAACGTGCACTAGATCCGCTTACACAACTGTACTTCGGTGAATTTGGGTCTCGAAGGGTCCGGTTCCGAAACCGAGACCTTACCTCCGGGGCACCGCGGCCCGATCGCTAGCCCTTGGAGAACAATAATCATGAAAGATTTTTAATGCGAACTTTCGAGATTTTTTTTTTTTTTTTTGGAAGTAAATAGCTAGGATGCGATTGATGCAAAATTAAAAGAACACTGAAGATCTAATTTTGACCTTTTATTCCGACCGATTGAAACCAACATTTAATGCAGAATTAATATGGTAGAGAAAAGAAAAATCTCCACTCAAACTTCGTATTTGTCACCGAGGTTGTGAATTGTGCGTTTCCATTCTTGTGGAAATATATATCAATATATGGTCAATATCTTGGATGTAATTCGAAATATAGTACATTTACTTTTCGGTGTTAATTTTGTGTACCAAATTTTATCCGTCTTGCTCTCATCGATTTGTAGTTATCGTGCTAAATTAGGTCCAAAAGCTGAACACATCCACTTTATTTGAATTTCCTTCAAAATGTGAACAATCTACAAATTTGTCAAACTTCAAGCTTTTTTGCATTATCGTTTTTATAGTCAAGTATACATAATTTCCAAAACGCGATCTTTTACACGAGAGATTCGAATCGTTGTTTTGTAAAAATTTCGAGTTGAATTTTTTCATGATTACAATAATTTCTCTTTGGTTAAGAGAACAAAATTGGTAAAAACAATGAAAATTCTTAAAATACAAAAACAATTTGAATTGTCAGCACTGATGAGAGTCGTAATGCGTGCATTAGCTTGCACATATACTTTTGCTCCTACAATAGATGTATATTATTTCAGGAACATAGACTTGTATTTTTAGAATAAAGAGTTACTACAGTTACAGAAATTGTAACCAAATTTGTTTGCTAAAGAAAGTCATTTCTGTTTAAATATTTAACTTAAAAAATTAAGCAGCTAAACATTTATAAGTATCGATGTATAAATAAATATGACGCTGCATATTTTTTTTATCTAAAGTAAATCCGGAGAGTTGTATTTGAATTGGACATCAGTCTATAAAACTTAGTATCAGACAACTAATACTTAAAATATATTTTAGCTTAGAAAGCATGCGAAGATTTTTGCCAAACATTTGCTAGAAGTTTTATAATAAATTCACAGTTTGCTGTTAGACATGTACAGCAAGCATCTTCCATCTAATGCAACTTGCAAAGATTGCTTTTGGTGATTCAAATACGATTTGAAAAGACAAAACCTAGATTCAGTTTTGTAAGTGATATTTGATGGAAGTATCAATGGTGAACATGCAAGCAACAACCGATTCATTCGAAAGAAATATTTAAGAAGGAACTTCCAGAATATAATGGATATCAAGATGATCGTCCACATCTTGAATGACAACTGAATAAAGTCTAAGAATCACTTACCTCGCATATATTTCACTACTCGCCCTTTTCAACAGATATTGCGCCTTGAAACTACCATTTGGTTTTCTCCATGTAGAGGAAACTTTCTTGATTAATTCATTTCCATGCAGATAAGACCCCCGGAGGGGCACCTCGAAGTGAAAATGAGATGCTTTCGGCATGCTGGTTGGATCTCACCACCCTGGAGGTTATACTAATTAGGTGGGGGATACGACTCCTCCCGTCGATGAAGGGACGTACTTCCTTCGGGGAGGGTTGTACCGTAGCTGGTGGCGGCCCTTAGGACTCAACCACAGTTCCCGCCAGTGTTGCTGTTGCGGCGGTCCGATCATTCAGTTTTTATGGTTTAAATCCGTGTGCCTTCTTGACGGGTCGGAGAGTTAGATGGCTGACTTTCCATGCAGATACCAAAAATTGACTCAACTGTTTAACTTAAGAAAGACAAAATTTTATTAATATAAACTATTTAATTTGATAATGTAAGCATCTAAATAGATTTTGAATTTGAAAGATACGCTGAAAGTTTATCGTCATATATCACTTAAAAGCGAAACAGTTTTCTACCATTATCAAAGTTAGCAACTTACCAAGTCTTGGAACGACGAAAAGATCAATGCCCACTCAGTAAACATTTCCTCTCGAACCAGGATAGTTGAAATAGATAGATCTGGGTAGTATTCGCTCAATAAACAGTAGAGGACGTCATGTTCAGAAAAGAAATATTGTAGAATCGAAATGTAGGAGTAGAATTCACACTTCTAGCTAAAATTCTGTAGAAAGAGATTATAAAATTATAGAACGCAATGCTGGACGCTTTTCAAGAGTTGAAAATAGATCAAATTGAAATAAGAGCTGCAAAATGGTAGTCGAAGCGGAAAGATTGAGATTTTCTGGAGTTGCACATCGTTCAAATTTAATAGTAGCTAATCTTTCATCCGAATCGAAATTCCAAAATCATTACTTTTTCCAATATTTCGGAGCTTAATAATGATTTCTTTTATAAATCGCCGTTTATTCGTATTTCATGTTATTACTTTATGTTTACCGTTAATAGTTTTTCCGTTCCTAAACCCCAGTTATTTAGATGTTCTGTTTATTATTATAAAATTAAAATAATTCCAATTTCGTTTTTATTTCGTTCACTGTACGGCAGTTACTTCAGTAGATTTCATTTCAGGAATTAGTATAAAGAGCCTGTAGAAATGTTACAATTCTCCAAGAGCTTAAAATGACTCATTTTTCATAATTTACAAATTCAGAAAATACTTTCTTATCCAGTCAGAAAGCATCCTCTTCACTAGAATCCTTTAATTTAACTAGTTCTCCGAGTAGTATTGCATCAGATCCATTATTCGGCCATGCTGTTATAAGCATATAGGTCAGCAGAGAAATTAACTTCGAAGAGAAGTTATTTTCCGATCACACAATTTTTGAAAACTATCGCCATTGCTCTCAATTCAAATTCATCTTGCCCTTAAATTAAAAGTGAAGATACCAAACAATAGTCAATATATTTCGTAACAGAAAAATTTGTTCAATAAGTCAACATTTGATTTTTTTTTCTATTTATCAGCAATAATTCAGAAAATATTTGATATAGTTTCATGCAACTACGTAGCAAAAACCACAAGATTTTGGAATCGTCAATAATTAGTTTCTAGCCTATTCGAAACTATTTTATGCAATTACTTTAATATATTAATTACTCCATTTTTTCAATATAAGATTGATAATAAAAATCGCCAAATTATCAGATCTCTGTAGGTTCTTATTGGAAATGACTAGTTTATAATCGAAAGAAAATTCAGCATTTCTTATAGTTAAATTAATTTGATGAATTAAAACATTTTGATCAACTACAATTTATTAATTGGTAGAATATCTTTTACCAATTCTAATAGTCATCCTCATTAATTGTTGCTGTTTTACAATTACTTATTTTATTTGGTCTGTAAATTTTTGCATTAGATTTGCGAAACTGTTTCAGATGATATCAGACGATTTTATTGCAAAACATTTTAGAAGTTTCATTAGATAAATTTACGAATAAATAAATCTCATTCCGGTTTCGATGGAATTCTGATTACTTGGATAAATAGGATTTTCTTCAAATCCTGTTTATTTCACCCTTTAACGAACAATGATGTGTTCGACTCACCCTCGAATTACAGAATTTTTATTTTTAAATCTTCAATTGATTAAAAGTTTTAAATAATTTAAAAAATGGAAAAAATTCACTCAGAAATTCCCCTTATATTATCCCTTAACAGAAAATAAAATAACGTTAGGTTATTCATCATATTTGGTACATTAATTAGAAAGCTAAACCCTCGACACACAAATTTGTTTAAGTACTTATTTTCTAAGATATATACAATATATATTCTAATGAAAGAAGGATCTTGGGTGGTGTCAAGCGGACGCGTCTACAGACTACGATATATGTCGCCAAATAGAAGGACACCTTGAAGAAGCGACCTAAAAGTAAGTAGAACAAAACCTATTTCATATACTTTTTCCTTTTATATTCGGTAAGTGGGTATTGGGAAGATTAAGTAAAGAATGAAGGATCACAATGAAAAGCTTCAAATCATTTTAAAAGGATAATGCCTACACAATTTATCTCATGGCCAAAAGAATTACTGCAGTTTCCCAGTTTTTTGAACATTTATATATATAAAAAATTAAACTTGACTGTAGCTTGAGTTTCCACCGTTGAGAATTGAACTGCTGCGGGATTTTATTCTCATTAATATATTTATTTTCAAATAATAGTTATTCCATCAAACAAATGCTACATTAAATGAAACAGCGTATCTTCGAAAGATTATGTTTGACATATGTGCGATTAAATTTGTTTAAGATGGTGATTTCGCACCAGATTTCATCGCAATCGATTTTAAAAACTGGCATTTCGACAAGCAAATGAAACTACTCAGAAAACTAAATTTTGCATTTCATTTGGATTTCAATTCATATTTTTTCAAGAAAACTAGTAAGTGATGAGTTATTTATCAGAAACATCAAATGTATTGCAATCGTAATTATCTATTATTTTTAGAATTTTTACTATTTGAGAGATCAAGATAGAATGGCTCTCATTTGTCAGCTCATGAACTGGATTATCGTTGTAATTCGGGCGAGGATTTCTTATTAGTGAACTTTCAATTAAAATTAAAATACAATTTTATAGCTTTAATTTTAGAGAAATATATCCATGACCAAAACGCAATGTATAGAAGATTTAAAAATACAACATGGCTATTTTTTAAGCAATATTAATTAAATCCCTTATTATCAAAAAACATCCTTTAAATTTTTATTTAATGCTGAAATGTTAATTTTCTAATAGATACTGAATTTGAGCATAGCTTTTGAAAACTGATATATTTATAAATATTTAGGAAGTTCTAAAATTTCGAAAGCTGAAGAAAATTCCAAGCCAATCTTGTTAATCAAATACAAGCCAATTATATACACAACGTATATTGTTAAAATTATATAAACAGTTATTATAATTAAAGCATATTCACTATTGCATAAACCCCAAAGTTCGATCTCTTCTTTACAGCACGTAAATATGAATAACTAATTTCTCTGCATATCTATTTTCGATTCTAAGCTAAACTACGTTCGATCTCAACTAAATTCACGTTGACCAAACAAACGAGTCGCTCAAGGATCCTTCAAACACAAACGCATAATGACAAGCCAATATTTTCCCTCCACACATACTTAACCCATTCCGACAAAAAACCCTCCAAAATATCCCTCCACACATACATAACCCATTCCGACAAAAAACCCCTCCAAAATATCCCTCCACACATACATAACCCATTCCGACAAAAAACCCCTCCAAAATATCCCTCCACACATACATAACCCATTCCGACAAAAAACCCCTCCAAAATATCCCTCCACACATACATAACCCATTCCGACAAAAAACCCCTCCAAAATATCCCTCCACACATACATAACCCATTCCGACAAAAACCCCTCCAAAATATCCCTCCACACATACATAACCCATTAAGACAAAAACCCCTCCAAAATATCCCTCCACACATACATAACCCATTCCGACAAAAACTCCTCCAAAATATCCCTCCACACATACATAACCCATTCCGACAAAAACCCCTCCAAAATATCCCTCCACACATACATAACCCATTCCGACAAAAAACCCTCCAAAATATCCCTCCACACATACATAACCCATTCCGACAAAAAACCCTCGAAAATTTCCCTCCACACATACATAAAACCCTCCAAAATTTCACTCCACACATAACTCACGCCTATAGAATTCTCACTTCACACATTTACATTTGATACAGAAAGCGTAATATAATGTAAAACAATCCAACAGTTATTGCTAAAAATTTTTGAGCATACACTTATGCTAAGCCACAGCTGCTTGCCTGTATTTTCTACCGCATCAGGCTTATGTGCGTACTCCATACAACCACTGCCAATACCCAAAGTCCCCCCCCCCCAATACACATAACCTACTATCACAATCCTCAATTCTTTCTCGAATACAACCTGTTGCACGATCCACATTTTTCATTCTTTCTTAGACAACTCATGGCTATTACTAACAATGTATACTTTAATTCCGATACTCCACGTAAATGCAATTTAAGAAGCGTGCATTTCGGCGAACTGTGACATTGTCTGCCACGACAAAACTTTTTCCCACACATAATTTTAATATATTTCACCAAGCCCTATGAGCACATCGAAAGTATGTTATTTTAAATTCATTTTTTAGGAAAAACTATAAAATGAAATTTACAATCATACAATTTATTGACTGGTTGGCAAGCCACCGATTGTGTGCTTAATCCCCTCTTCCAACTTTAGAATTGTGTTGGTGTTTTATGGCACAAAAGCCATCTTTAGCTAAGCTGCGCCACACTCATTCCGTTTCCAGATAGACATTTTTAGCAAATTATAAACACTACCGATTTTCAATGACAACGGCATATTTGCAAATCAAATTTCATAACCTTTCGTCTGTATGAATGTATCAAAATTTGATTATTTTTTTTGGTCTA